>NC_056730.1:209772007-209847194 GCF_019279795.1 Protopterus annectens
GTTTGGCCACTTTCGGGCTTCTCGTGACCAAACCACACCAACCGTGGGTAAATCCAGCATTACCCACACCCAGGTGTGGGTTATTGCTATAGTATATTCCTGTAGTTCACATTACTTTCCTAGTCAGTGCTGTTATATATAAATTACAAGTATTACTATACTACCCTATTGCCTTAGTTTGGACAGTGATATGGCTATCAACAGCTATATACATGAACTGGTTTTGCAGTATATACCTCTTACCTGGTATACCTGTGGAGGGATTGTTTGTTAACACTAACTGTTTCTACACATGCTCCCAGATTCCAGGTTGATGTTATGCACATACCTGTCCATCTCTTTTTGCACGGACTCTGGCCATGTCTTGACCACATGCAGGTAAACCCAGACATATGTAGACTATTGCCCTCTGCAACCTTTAGTGACTTACCACATTTTTATACAGGATTTCCTAGACAGTTAGATTATGTAGCACAGTGTGGGTGACAGTGATGAGTAATACCTTATTATTCAGAGCAACTGCAACACTAACAATGCCATATAATACCAAAGTAAACAGTACCAGTACAGGGTATCACTTTTTTATTTCTGGACACAGTGTTCATATCTGATGGACCTGTGGGAGCAATTTTTGTTAGAACTACCTGAATGTTGCCACACAAAGTATCAGATTTTACATTAGTATTATGCACTTACATCTCACTCTGTTACTGTACACACTCTTGTCACAGCTTGACAACATGGGGATGTAGATGGGGCACACTTGGTTTATTACTCTCATAACAGTTTGGGGAGTTGCTAGCGTGACATGTTTGTTCTTATAGATGTGTGACAATCAGTTGTATTTCTTGTTAGCTGCCTATGCATCTGGGATCATCCCACTGATTTCCCAGGGGGACACAGTGACAGGCAGCATATATGGGTCAATTTACTGTACATTCTGGGCATATCTGTACAGTTGTGGGGTATGATTATGTATGCAGACTACTACCACTCCCAGGATTTGAACCATAGCTGTGTGTGCTAAAAGTACAACAGTTCACGTCTCAGCTGCATGTGCTATTTGGATTTTGTTGTCTGTCTTTTCACTGTTTTCTGTCTATGTCTCTCTCAGTTGTACTAGCTGACATCTGGGGATTACACCAGTCATATACAGACATTCCTACTCATTTTTTATTTATGTTGCACAGTGTGGGTAATAGTGCTTAATACAACAGTACTATTAAGTGATTGCAAATCTACATTACCATATGATACCAGAGTAAACACATGCAGTACAGCAGTTAGATCTTCATTGTCAGGCTATTATGCTTTTAGTTACATACAACCTATATGAGACTCTTCCTGCCATATTCTCTGATGTATGCAGTACTTGCCTTAAACAATACAGATTTTATACAGGCAATTAACTTACTAATAATGTTAGATTTATTTCCTATGACAGTACATGCAAGAGTATTACTAACCTGCCTCACATCGCAACCTCTCCAAGCGACATCCATGGGCCTCCTGGTTCACAGCCTGCTCACTTGCCACTGTGAAGGACATAAGAGGAATATTTAGCCATACCTATCCATAATATACATGAGCTGGCAATTATTAAACAGGTAGTGGAGTGATACTTACACATTACTGAGTCCTCCCCTCTCGTCCTAGCCTCTTGGATCCAAGAGATCCCCCTTTCACTGCTTCAGGTCTGTATAGTGATACCTGACCTGCTCACCAGTTTGGGGTATGGCAGTGGCACTGGTGAGGTCACGGGCGAGACAGTCCCAGGCTTCCGCTTTATACTAGGAACCCTGGTACTGGCCCTGCAGCAGTCTCTGCTCATGGTCTTTGACAAGGAGTCCTGCCATGTCTCTGGACTCCTGGATGCTCCAGCGCTGCACCCAAAAGTGCACTCCCTCTCCCATTTCAGACATGGTGCCTGCAAGAGGAAGTTACAACCAGTTATGAGATGTATTCCCACCTGTTGGGTTTAAATAGGGCTACTTTCTCACACTTTGGCATGATTGGACAGTTTTGAAAAGGCTAAGCTATGGGCAAACCTGCTTACCTAAGGTTGGCATTGTTTAAAGGGGTATACCACTGGGCAAATTGAGTTAGCTGGCCTACACATTGCTTACACCTACTAAGCTGGCTTGTGCAATGCTTAGCATTGCTTAATATTTACTTTGCATTATATTTGCTTTTTGGCATTGATTTATTATTCATTACATGTTATATTTATGTCTGGTATCCATGATTCATGTGTACATACATTGTATGGGGTCCTTGTGCTTTTTAGGGGACTTCAACACTTTATTACAATTACACCTCACATCTGAGCTTACCGCAGTACTCCAGTTCACATATTTATGTTATGTAGTTGGTTATAAAACATAAGACAATATATAGATTCCTTTCACATGTTCAGTTTTATTTTACTATAGTGAGGATTTGTTTGGTGATACCTCAATTTTATGTACTGCTGTGATGGCTAAGTGGTTCACTACTGTGATTATAGTGTACAGGGTCCTGTGCTCAAGACCTGTAAAGGCTTTTTATTTTGTTTCTGGCCAGAACACTGGCTGTTGCATACAGAGTGATTAAGACACTTTTAAGCACTTGTAAGTGTGTTTGTGCAAAGGTAAGCATTGCTAACCACCAGTTGCATATGCCTACAGAGAGTTAGCTTCAATATCACTTAACCTGTATGTGCATTGTTTACCCCCACACAAACGGGCTTAAACCCACTTATTAGTGCTTATATATGCTTACTCTCGCTTACTACTGCTTAATTATGCTTACTAGTACTTACTCCTGCATACCACTGCACTAATTTAAACAGTGATATCTAATGGTTCTTGGGAAGGTGGGGGATTTAGAAGCTGTATGGAGTTATCATTCATTACATATTTTACCTTACATTTGTATCCCTGATTCCTATGTACATATATTGTATGGGGCACGTGATTATCTGTGGACATTGCAACATTATGATACTGACACCTCACATCTGCATTTAATGCAGTACTTCACTTCACAAATATATGTTATTTTGTAGGTTATGCAACTAAAAATATTGGTCATAAAGTGATTTGACATGGAAAACGGACTGTGTTGCAGTGGGACTTGGACTAGGAATGACTGATCGTAAGGCGAATGCTCTGCCCACTACACTATTACTGTACTGCTTCATTTGCATATATCTTGCTTTTTATCCTCTTGTGCCATTTAAGCAGCATTAACCATAGCTAAGCGATGGGCAAACCCGTGCACCTATGGTTAAATTTCATCTGTTTCATAAAAAAATCTTTATATTTGTTGTTTTAACTATTGCTCTTGCACAAGTGGGGAGATGTTGCTGGGGGTATGCATACACCTACGAGCAGTCTCGCTCATTCCTTCTGGACTTGTCTGCTGTTCTTCATTGCAGGGGCATGTATATTCTGAGAGATCTGCTCTCAGACATGCCCCCTGCACTATTACAAGCTCCGTGTAAGATTAAGAGATCAGGCTGCGCACCTTCATTAATATGCATGGCACACTGCCGTCATGCTCCTAAATGGCCGCTTCCTTGCAGGACTAAGCTAGCCCTGCATGGAAGGATAGTAAATCCGGGGGTTAAAATTAGTAAAACCAAAACACTGTAAAGAATGCTTGTACAAAGAATTATTAATATTGCCTTTAGAAATTGCATATGTGTGTTCATACATTCTAGTCTTAAGCTTTCTTTCTGTTTTACCTAAATAATAACTACCATTTGTTTCACATATAAAAAATATAGACCAATCCTTTTGTGTTACAATTACCTCTAACCACCTTAATTACATAACCATAATCTTTTAAGGAAATGGTATCTGTTTGTAAGATATAGGGGCATTGCCTACACATACCACATTTTGTCGTATCCCTAATTGTCAAATTTTGGGGTAAACTTGTGTATTTAAAATTGTTTCCAGTCTTAAACACAAAATGAAGTTCATTTCCAAGGACATTCAAGATATCAGGGTTACCTCTAAAAATAGTTTCCAAAGGGTAAAACCATACTACCTATTTGGCTGGGACCAACATTTACATTTATTATAATATCCAAAGAATTAGTATCCCCTAAAAGTGGTTTGTACTTGGTTCCCCAACTTGATAGCACCTCAGCCTTTATTGTACTAAGTACTTCTAAAGGGTAGCCCCTATTTTCAAAATTTTTAAGGGATAACTGCAAAGGGTGGGCAGGAAGTGTTCAGACCTAACTAGTTTTAATTTGGAGTTGGAGAAAATATGTGTTATGTTTGAAAATATGGTATGTGTGATGTGTGTTTGGCTGGAGTAGGTGAAGTGTACATGCTGACAAGCCACTCAGTGTCACATGTACTGACTGGCGTGTGTGAAAGACAGCATTGATTCAAAGTTTTTAATATAGTTGCATCTCCCAATGTTGAGTTTGTGTGGATAGAAGTAGAGGGTTGTCTGTGTACATGAGGAAGTTGCTACACTGCCTCAGGATGCCCATGTTGAGCAAGTTGGCTGGAGAAACTGTGGGCAATCAGCAGTGGCGGCTGGTGACTTCAAATCACAGAGGGGCTGCAGGAGACAGCTGAATGGGAGGGGTCAAGGAGAAGGGGCGTGGTCAGCTAGAAAGGGGAGGAGTTATGCTCAAAACCACAAAAACTAACTTTAATTAAATACGCTGCCCTGGGTGGCAAACCATCATTATGAAAGTCCAATCAAGACAAAAATAAGTGTAGAAGAATAAAAATATTTCAATGCATTGGCTGCATGACAGCTTACTTAATATCTAGATGGAAACAAAAGGTTGTGATGCATGAAAAAATAAATTACTTTTTAAATACATTACTGGAATGCCAGTCAAAATCAAGTATAAGAAAAAACAGAAGCACTCAACTCAAACCACTTCTCCTTGCACTGCAGTTCTAATTATAATATATTCAGCTTTATTAAAGTACCAAGTAACATGTTGAAAGTAGAAATCTCTGTGATGCCCCACTTGTAAAAATGTTTCTTATCCAAAAAGACCTGCTGCCTGACAACTTGTTTCATGGGGAAAACATGAACAAAGTAGAAAATGAAAAGCAAACAAGAAACAAGCTCAAGATACATTGCTTAAAGGATTACTGTACAGGTTATGGACCACACATGATTGGCATTCTGTTTAGTTTACGGGTAAAGTCTGTAGAGATGACTGAAAGTCTCCAACAAGTGTAATGAGCTTTTTAAAATAATGGAATCCTGTCCTTTAATACCCAAGGCTTATACATTATCTAGTCAAGTATTCTCTGCATGGCAACAACAGAAAGGCTTTCAATGTTGGCAATTCTTTAACAGTATGCTTATTAAAGCTTACTTGCATCTTATGATCTCAGACAAGCTTACCTTATGGTCATTAAAGCATTGCTACTTAAACACAGAGTAACAGGCACTTTGACTAATAAGCATAAATCTGAGTAATAAGCATAAATCAACAGTACAAAAATATGACAGAAACCAGACCATTCTGCAAAATCAAGGACAGATGAAAAGCCACTGTAGTACTTGTGTCTACCTTGGATGGGGGGGGGGGCACTGCATAACTACTCCTTGCCTTGCTTGGACACATCCAGAGTCACTACATGGGGAAGTGGGTGCAACAAGTATGTCACAATTTGAAATGTCTCTGGCTGACTGTGATGGCCCTGACACATTTGTCATACCTCTCAACCTCAAGAGCAAGAAATCTGGACAAAGCCATACACAGAAGTGGGACAAAGGCCCAAAAATAAGGACAATTTTTAAATATTGCTCTGATAAACTTAGAAAGATAATAGAATAGGTCTTGCATTAGTATGAATTTTCTGAAGGGTATAAAATCTGAAGGGTATAAAATCTGAAACTCAAATGTCTGTCATTTTCTAACTTCAGTCTTTAGTGATTTGTCACTAATTTGCCAAAAAACACAATTTAGAACAGTAATACTCTGACATGCTGTTCTGTTTGTTTGAGGTAAAATGACAATTGAAGAATAAAAGACAAAGCACTATATTAGCTTTTATTTAAAAGGTCTGAAAGTTCATTTCAAATACTTGGAGTATGCTTTGCAAGACTGCAATACTTGAAAAAAAGGTAAAATGCTTGTGATAAATACTCTTTTAAGATTGTTTAATTATTTATTTACTCCTGCTGACCAAGTTAGTTCCACTACACATGACCAGTGCTGAGGGAAGACTAAAGGTAGTAGTACTGATAATAACTTGAAGAAAGTTCATTAGTACACTGGTAAACATCCACTACTCCTTTTTGTAAGAATCATGGACCCCTTATATCCACATAAGGATGGCTCCTTAAAAGTGCTGTAGCACCTCATTCATGCTGTCCTGTATTGTCAGTACCAGAGAATTACTGCTTCTGTTGTGGGGATGGAGCTTGTAGGCTACAAATTGTCAATGTACATCCATTACTTACCGAGCTACTGACACAAGTGTTCATTTTTTGTACCAAAGCTACATAAGGGTGATCCATAGTTTCAGGATTAAGAAACACATATAAATGTACAAATATGTGTATAAAATACTGAAATTCCTGGACATACTATTATTATTATAATTAATAGTAGTATTAATATTATTATTATGGTCATTAGCACAGGACACAAGGGAATTTTTGTAACCCATGAATGACTTAGAGCTCTAGAACTTAATCACATGTCTCCCAGACCTACCTCTGACCTAGTTATGTTATGTTGCACAGTGAAATTCTGCATAAGAATAGCAAATAATTGTTAAATATGTGCTGAAGAAAGCTTTGAACCAAGAGGAAATTCTAGATATTATTTCATATTTGTTAAAATATATATTAAGAAAAATGTGCTTTGTTACAAAAGCATTCGTGCCATCACAATTATGGAACTCTATGCATTCTGTATAGGACATATTGATGGAGCCTTGACCTTTAGGTTTAGCTAAGAGTCAGGTTGTACAAGAACCAGCCTAAAGGTTGGTGTGGAACTGAGTGGCCATCCAGAAGGAGGGTGGCAGTCTGGCATATGGTGGAACTGCATCCTAGTGGAAGCCTGTTGGTGTTGCAGTAGCTTTAAAGGCCAGTGATGGGCATTTCAGTGTGCTGAACACTTTGGCTCAAATGCAGCTGGAATTGTATGTGTGTGTTTGTGTCTATAACTACAGGTTCCAGCTCTTGCTCTCAAGGTGAATTTCTTAACATCCATTTCTTGAGATCATAATGCGCTAGTTATGACTCAGGCCTAATATGTGTTTTTGTTGCTGCTATTATGTTGTGTGTTGTGTGTTATGTTGATCTGGAGTTTTACACACCAGACTGCCAATGAAAATAGATTACAACCAGCCAGACTACAATGGATCATAAACTGAAGAAATAAAAAAGAAATTAGATGTTGACAGTAACTATAAGAAAAAATATGAAGAGTATGTAAAGGCAATGAGAAATTATGTCAGGCTTAACTGCTACTGCACAACACATGGATAACTATAATTTGAAGAACATAATTAAATAATATGTTCATGAACTGCTTCTGGTGAAACGTAGATATGTAGGTATATTCAACAAAAATTCACTTCAAAGAATTAATAAAGTACACATCAGAAAAAAATTGTTACTACTTGACCTTTAGAAATGACCCTAGTCATAAAGCTAGTGTAGATTATATAAAGTTCAAAAATGTTATCTTTCTTTTATCAGTTACTTCAGATCTATGCAAGTATTTTTTTATCTTTTATTAAGACTATTACATAATGGATCCACACCATCCAGTATTACAGCAATCATAATAGAATCATGCAGAATGGTGATATAAATCTAAGGTACTCTGTATTGATATAAACTTTTTTCATTCATGTCCACAGCAATGTCACACATACACTCACAGTGGCACACAAACGTAGTCTTCATCTAACATACAAGCGTGCTAGTTTCAGCCTTGTTAAGAAATGTTTCCTTTATTACTTTAATCTTCTGTAATGCCTATCTAAATCTGTCGGCTTCTTCTAATTTCATAACACTTCTCAGGTTCCACTTTATCTTTATCTCCTGATGCCACCGTTTAGCAGTGCTTATCAAAAAGCAGGTAATGAAGTCCATCCAATGCACATCAGGCAGCCCCAAATTGCTTTTAGCTACAGGTGTATACAGCTCCCATAGGTAGTTACTACTCTAGAAGTCCAAAGCACTATTGAGGAGCCTAGACCAAATGTCCAGTTGTCCCTAAACAGTGTCTGGTTAAGCTTGACTGGGAATTTGTATCATCTAGGTAATACTGTCTTTGTACCCCACACTAGTACTGTCCCTTTGACTTTCCCACATACCTACCAAAACATCCTATAAAATCTCCCATCCTCAGTACCCCATTCTCCTGCAAGGAGTCCAGTTAGCCCAGTTTAGTCTCCTCCCTAGTTCTGATTATACCCTGTTAAATTTTCTTTTCCCCTTCTCATCAGATGGGGTAGTCCTGTTTTCAACTCCATCTCTGTTTTTTGCATTCCTAACATAGTCCATTCTATAGGTCTTAACTGTCATATATTTTCTATGGTGCATGATTTATAGTGGCAGAACATAAACCTTTACAAACAGATGAGAAATGTATGAAGTGCATCACATTTGCTGCAAGCTGCAAAGTTAACAGTCATCAGCATTAAAAAAAAAAAAAAAAAGCGCACACGTAGACAGATAGCCCAGCATTTAATCATGGACAACAATGCCAATCAATTAGGTTTGGATTTGGTCATACCACTTCATGGTATAAGAGAAAGGAGATAGACTGATAAAATAAAACATAAGACTCAAAGAAGATATACATGTGTAACACAACAAATCCCAAGATTGTGGAGTAAGTCACCATTAAAAGTCAAACAATCCAAAAATGAACTACTTTTAAAAGCAGACTAGATGGCTATATGGAAAATAATAGATTTAAACATGGAATACAGGAATCTGCAGGACTGAATGCCAGATAGGACCATGTGCAGATATGGTACAACAGTTACGCAACTATGACAGTTTTAACAAAAGTCAGCACTGAATGAAAGAATGAATGTATCATCTGTACTGTTTGTGGCCTCTTTTATGTACATTTTTTCTTCTGCCCATTTTCCCTTGAGCCTCCCGAGTTGCACACAGGATCTGATTCTTTCATGGTAGAGATCATTGCACTTTTAGATCTGCCAGAAAGTCTTGGGCAGGGGGCTGTCATCCAAGCAGATGTTAGATTCTCCTTCTGTTCTCACCTGCTTCCTGGCTATGACAGCATTTATACTTTTAGCCTTAGCCTCACCATCTGGTGATGACCTGCCCATCTGCATAACCACTGGTGCAACCTGTGGTCCCCCATATTTCCACATATGCATTATTTTGCATGAGAGACAGGGTGTTACCCTTACTGGCTTTGGCAGTCCAAGGTCACTCCTTTGCAAGCTACTGCTGCTTTTGGTATTATGTGCAAGTCCATCACATTACATCAGAGTGGCAGATACAGTCAGTTGGGAGCCACCAACCTCCATCTGGGGGTAGGTGCTGCCTATCCTCCCCTGCCAGCCTCTCAGTCGCTAGACTGCTAGTTGAACTCCAGCAATCTGGTTTTATTCTTCTTTGTTACCAGGACTGTTGTGTTTGTAACTGTTTGATGTTTACTGTTTCTAAATGGAGCTCAAGTTGCATTCAGAGATTAGCAGCTGAGTCAGAAATATATATATATGTACAGACAGGTCATTGGATAAAAGCCAACCCCAGTTACCTGAAAACCCCAGGTCCAAAATTATTAACTCTGATAACAGGGTGTTTGGATAATCAGTTTAGAGGGTTTCTGATAACATGTTAACAGTGTTCAGGGATACATATAACTTACCCTTAGCTTACCCTTCCAATCCTACTTACTTGGTATGCTTCTGGTCTTCTGCACCGTCACTCTGTTCTTCTTCTTCTAACTTCTTTCTTCTTCTACTACTTTTCTTTCTTCAGTTCTTCTTCTTTCTTCAGTAAAATATAGGTCTCCCAAAAAAATAAATAAATAATAAAAATAAAAAAAATAAAAATCCAATGGCATTAATTTAAATCCTTCTGTGTGACTGCCTCAGTCACGATCGAATTAATCCACAACTGACTTACTGACTGTTTGATTCTCGCTCTTTTCCCAGCACAAAGCCCGGGAAGACAGCGACAACCAATCAGCAGCATTTAGGCTTTAACCCAGCAGGCATGTCATGACTGACGTGCCTGCGGACGTCGCAGTCCGAGCCCCTTCAAGTCTATGCGGTTTAGAAGCGCTGCCGCATAGACTTCTGGGCATCACAATGATGCCTTAATTGCTCCTCCGGGCTGCAATGTAAAAAAAAAAAAAACGCTGTTTACAACCGCGGTTAAGGTGCATAAGATAAGGCGCTGCACTTTCGAGTCGCGGACTCGAAATTTAAACTACAAAAAAAAAGATTTTTTTTTTTTTTTACATTAAATTAAACATATACACACTACCAAAAACAACTGAGGGGGCTGCAGTCCGGCAGTCCGATGCCACGAGCCGCCCCTGGCAATCAGCCGTTCATAGTGCTAGGTGAATTTATATAGTCATAAACAGGAATAGGGTGGGAAAGGGGTCACACATAGGAATAACTAGTGGGCAAGTTGTGTTAATACTTCAGAGGCTAGGCTTAATGCTACACTAGTAGGTAGAGCGAGGCCTCAGAAAAACACTTGAGGTCATTATTACAATGGGGTGCTTATTCAGCTTTACTAGTACTGCCTCTTTGCCTGAAAATGTACTAAAGATGAGGAACTACACTGTTGGGATACAGCTGTATCTAAGGGAAAATTGGTGAAATTATCTGTCCAGCTATGGCACACAGTTGTTTGGCAGTCCGCAGTGCTGCACTATGAGCAAACAAGTAGAAACCCACTTAAGGATGGGGTTGAATACCAGAATGTTAAATCCTAAAACAGCTTTAAAAAAAGCACAAAAGAACCAACAAGGTTCTTACACCAGCCAGGGACCAATCAGCATAATCTTCTCACTACAGTGCAGAAGGGTACTTTCTAATCCATGATGGCCTGGAAAATGTGCTCAGAACAAATAGCCACTACAAACAACCAGGCCCAGAAACAGCAACCCTAAGTCTGGACTATGCTACAGCTACTAGCTACATGATTTCATGCAGAAAACACTGCAGAAAGGTTTACCACAGCAGAAAAACAGCAGTGAGAAACTAAATAAAAGTTTAAACCAAAAATATTCTACAGAATGCTTTTAACTGCAAACAAATCAGTTGCATGATACACTCCTTGGCAGGAAAATTAGAACAAACAAACTGATGCTCCAATGCAGAGAATTTCCAATTAATACCTTTCAAGCAGTGAAAGTGGGTAAAAAAGCTTTACAAACAGTAAAAAGAGAAACTAAAATGATTTAACTGTTATGGACAGTTAGGTTATGGAAGGTGGGGACTTTGTAAAATTGCAGATTCAGTTGGAATGTAGGTGTTTATGCAGAGCTGTTTTAAATGAGACAGTGCTGTGTGTGGTATGACTAGCAAGAGGAAAGCTGTTCCAGTTTTTGTCTACTGTATATTCCAGGAGTACGATAATTACCAGCAGGTAGATGGAGTTTATGAATTTGCAGGAGGTTTTGTTTTCTGATCTTAGGGATATATTGAGATTGTAATGGGAGAATAAGGAATTTAAGGTAGAGCAATCTTGAAGTTTGAAAAGTATTCTGTGTGTGGTGGTTACTTGTACATAGGTGAGGTAGTGGAGGAACTCAAGCCAATTTAGTGATTTTAGGGGTGGAGAGATGACTATTTGTTGAGGACTTGACAATTTTGTTGTAGCATGTTTCTAACTTAGTTTTGAACTTGGCAATTTTGTTGTGGCATGTTTCTCATTTAATGTTGGGTGATGATTGGAGGTTGGTTATTAAGTGGGCACCATATGCAATAAAAGGGAGCAAATAGGTGGAGGTAAGCACTTGTTTTGTGGAGGGAGAAGGGAAATGTTTATGCCTGTAATGAAGGCCCAATTTTTGGTGCATATTGTTGATGTTATTTTGTATGTGTAGGTCAAATTTTAGGCTATCATCAGTTATGACTCACATGAGTGTAGTATGGCTATTTCAGTTTTTGTATGGTTCTTGGAAAGTATGGTAAATTGGGATCTTTTGATGGGAGCATTTTTATTAGGAGTGAACATTGAGGTTGGCTTTATTGGGGTTTAGAGACAGATGGTTCTTATGGAGCCATGTCTCTATGGTAAAAAAACAACAAAAAACAGCCAGCACCTTTTGTGAAGGGAAAACAACTCTTAATAAAGTCCCACCACAGTCAACAGACTGATTTTCAGCCCAGTGGCCTTTTTCAATGTATAATATTAGCTACACACATACATACACGCCATTTTGAATTGCATATTTAAAATCAACCAATCAACAATGAAATCAAATCAAAGGTGTTCACTCAAGCCAGGTGGAAATAATGCATCCAGTCTCACAATCCATGCTTTCTATTTTTTATTTAAAGATTGTGCCAGCCAGCCTTAGAATTTCTATCATCCAAAACTTTATCAATAACAATAAATTGAAATTTGGCAGTAGTGTGTTAATAGTGTCTCTAAATAAGGCATTAGTGGAATACTTATTCTTAATATTGCTAAGATGTTTAGATATACGTAGCCTCATAGGTGTAGATGTCTGGCCTATGTAAAATGCTGAACAAGTGCAAACTGAGATATAAATAACCCAGTCACTACTACAGTTGGCAAAAGTATGAATTTTAAAAATACGGGATATGTTTTTGCTAATAAATTCCTTGGTTTGATTAACATATTTGCAGAAGGAACAATAACCACAAGGAAAGCATCCTATCACCTTAGTGCCCTGCAGTGTAACCTGAGACATATTAACAGATGAAATATGTTTATAATGACTGAAATGACCACCCAATGTTTTCCCCCTGCAAAATGAAAAATGACATCTATTACTCAATAAATCATTTAGCCTGTCATCAGCCAATAGAGTGTCCCTGTGTTGTTGCACCAGATCCATAAAATAATAAGTATTTCTGCAATACCTAGTTTTTAATCTTATGTTGTTACCCACATCTTTTTGATTAAGTGTGTTATATGTTAGTAAATCACTTCCAGAAAGCTTTTGAACTTCTTTACTGGTTTTGGCCAAATGTGCTGAAGAATAACCACGTGCATTAAACCACACTATTAAATCCTTATCCTGATGTATAAAATGTTAATTTTTGGAGCAGATATGATGAATCCTCATAAACAGAGATTTAGGGATATTTCTGTTATATGATTTGGATGACAGCTGGAGACATGCAACAATGTATTAGAATGGAAAGGTTTCTGTACACAGAACTAGCCAAAATACCATAATTTTCTCTGCACAAATTTAAATCCAAAAATGAAATGGATTCCATATGAAAATTAGCTGTAAAATGAATGCTCCATTTATTTTCATTTAAATATTGCACAAACCCCCCTGTAAATATGTTGCATCAGATTTCCAAACCATCCAACAGTCATCCAAAAAACATCTCCAGATATCTATTTCATCAAGAAATAGATTGTGACTGCTGTCATAAATAATCATCTGTTCAATCTATGGTAGAAAAGTAGATTGAGTAATGTGTTGCAGCTGTGATGTATTTTCAGTGGAACAAATAATAGTGGAGTCATCCTCACATTGTACAAGTGCCCCTGATGGAATGAAGAGTGAAGCTTATTGATAAATATATTGAAAATAGAGGTCCTAATATAGAGCTTTGGAGAACACCAGTGGAGTTGTGAATATATGAGGCTATAGAGAAGTGCTATTTTACTGCTGTTCTCTGTCAGACAGATAGCTTTTGAACCAGTTGAGAGATTTATTTATTTTTATTTATTTAATTTTACATTTGTTAACCTGGTAGTGTCCAGATGGGCAAGTAGCCTATTTCAGTGGAGACCCAGGGAGAAAAGCTCCATATCAACAGTGCAAAAAAAAGACTACAACAATTTTATAAAGATCTACAAAGAATATGCAAAAAGTTTAACAGTTGCCTACAATCTCAATTTACAAAAAGAGAATGTAAACAGAAAACGTTGCACTTCCTAAGTCTTATTACAGGCAATAATACAAAACTCATTAGATACATAATTAAAATAAACCATTGTGGTATTTTCATTTGGTAGAAGTAAGACAAGCAGAAGCTACCAGAAAAGAAATAGTTGACTTGAAGGCATGAGAAACTAGCCAGGAGTATTACAGTAACATAGCCATTGTTGAGTAAGGTATTCCTTTAGGAGTTGTTTAAAGTTATGACTATCTGTGGTTTTTAGCCTATTCTGGGGTATTAAGTTCCACTGTTTAGCTACTTTATAGGAGAAGAGAGCATCACAAAAGTAATTATGGGACTTGGTTACCTTGACTATAAGTTTATAAGATGATGTAAGTGTCCTGGGTTGGTATTTAGTTGCACTAGGTTGGAGAGTGCATGGCAGTTTTCAGGTTTGTGGATAATGGAGTGGGCTGTGCTGATCTGATTGAGCGATAACAGATTGGGAAAATTCAAGGCAGTGTGTTTTTTGAAGAGCAAGGCAATGATGGGTCCTGTTGGGTATATTAGCAGCAAATGTTGCTATTTTATTATAGCAAAAATCAAGTAGATGTAAATCAGACATGCAGGTTATTGAAAATTTGAGAACAGTAGAGGAGAATAGATAGGAGATGGGATCTGGCTATGGCTAGTCTGGCATTTTGAGTGAAGTAAGGTTTGGCTCTATATAGTGCACCAAGTTTTGTGTGAACTTTTTTAATTGTGAGTGATGCATTTATCAAATGTTAGGTTTTGGACTATTGTGACACCAAATAGTTTGATTAACCGGTTCTATTATAGTCCAGTTAGTGGAGTAGATGGAGAAAGGAGGTGAGTTTGCTTTTGGATTTTCTGTTGGAGAAGATCATTAATTTTGTTTTGTTTGGGTTTAGAATGAGTTGAAGTTCATTTAGGTAATTTTCAATATCTAGAAATGATTTTTGCGATTTATCCTGGAGTTCTTGGGGTGTGGGAACAGAGCAAATAAGAGTGGCATCCTCTGCATATTGAATGATAGAAGCAGATTTAGTGGCAGTGTTTAGACTATTTGTGAATTTAATAAAAAGGAGAGGGCCAGTAATGGAACAGAGACTGAGAGGAGTGTGAAGAGTTTATTATCCCATTTAGCTGCCTGTTGTCAATTAGTCAGGTAGCTAAAGAACCAGTTGAGAGGTGTAGAGTTGAGGTTGAAGGAGGCTAGAGTGTTGAGTAGTAGTTGGTAGGGTACCATATCAAAAGCTATGGACATATCAAGGAATAAACTACAGACTAGTTGTCTATTGTTTTTGAGGAGGATGATGTAGTTAGTGAAACTTATGAGAGCTGTGGAGGTACTGTGTTTTGCATGGAAGCCATGCTGTGAACTGCATAAGAGGTTATTTGTAGTGAGGTGGTCTAGGAGCTGCTTATGGGTACATTTCTCTAAACTTTTGGGTAGGGGTGAGAGAATAACAATGGGCTGATAATTAGTGAGACCTTTAGATGGGCCTCCCTTGTGGAGGGGGATGATATGGGATATTTTGCAGAGTATGGGGACATATTGTTCAGAGATGGATTGATTGATTAGTATAGATACGGGATAGGTGATGGAGCTGGCAGCAGTTTTTAAGAAGTCACTAGGGAGTTGGTCAGCAGCTAGACAGGTAGGTTTTAGTTTTGATAGGAGTTTTTTATATAAGAGGTTTGTATGGGTTTAAAGGAGAAGTAGTTGGGTTTAGAGTTAGTGGAGGTAAGCACTGTAAGGGGTTGTTTAGATTTGTTGTTGTTTAAAAGTGAGGTGATAGTTGTGATGAAATAATGGTTAAATTGGGATGCTAAACATTCAGTGCTATTTGTTGTAGATGGTGCAGGGTTAGAGGTACTACCAGGGGTTGAGGAGGTAGTTAATGGTTTGCCAAAAATGTTTGTGGGTTATTTATATGTTTTTGCTGATAGGCTACAAAATAAGATTGTTTTGTCAGATAATATTTGCTTCTTAGTTAGATTTCTTAGTTGCTTGTAAGAGGTGAGTTTTTTTTGAAGATATGGAGGTTTGATAAGCAGTCCAGGCTCTATCCCTTTGTTTAATGAAATATTTAGTGTCTTTGGTTATCCAAGCAATGTTTTTGGTTTTGGAGCATACTTTTCTTGTTGGAGTGAGATTATTAAGGATGTTGAAGAAGGTATCATTAAAATATTGTACAGCTTGATCTAGGTGGAATGATTTTATAGGTGAATAGTTGCAGTTTTGAAGTGGGGAATTAAAGATGGTAAAGTTTCTTTTGTTGCGTATGTATTTGAGAATGACATTGCACAGGGACAGAATGCATTTCCTTAATAGAAAGGTAGGGGCGTGACCACTGAGAGAATCGGGGAGGCACCCAGCATGGTGGCCAAAGTTGGGCTTATTGGTTAGTATCCAGTCTAGAATAGATTCTTTCTTAGTGTGTTTATTGATTCTAGTGGGGGAGTTTATAGTTTGGGTGAAATTTAATAGATTGATAAAATTGGAGGGGGGTTATCAGATGAGCAGGATAGCCAATCCAAGTTGAAATCTCCTAGTACTATACTTTCTTGGTTGAAAGCAGAGGATGCCCAGGATAGGAGACTTTCAATGGTAGGTAGATTATTTCCTAGTGGTAGGTAGGAGGCAATAATTATGATGGTTTTATGTGGATTAACTTCAAATTAGGTGGTTAGAATTTCTGCTTCTGATAGATTTGGGGGAGTACAGATTAATTTTTAAATTTGGAGGAAATCTTTATACATGATGGCAATGCCTCGACCACACTTATTCAGCCTATCTTGTCTAATAACATTATAATCACTAGTAAGTATTTCCTCATCTTTAATGCGGGGTTTTAGCCATGTCTTGGTAATAATTACTATATGAGGAGTGTAGGTAGCTAGGGCTGCATGAAATTTGCTAGTTTTTTATGTGATATTTCTGAGGTTAAAATTAGTTATGAGTAAGTCTGATTTAGAATTTTTTAAGGGAGTAAGGTGGAGGGTAGTATTTGCAGGTGTTGTGGTTGTTATTAGGTGTGGTGGGAGTAGCTGTGTGGGCCCTGTCATAGGATGTATACCAGTCTGGAGTTTAATTTCTGTTAGTGAGTGTAGAAGAAGAAATGGTTTGAGCTTGGATATTAGTCGATGAAAGAAATCTGAATAGGAAGGAGGGTTGGAGATATGAACATATTTATAGTGCAAGAGTAATATGGTAGAGTTAGTGTAGAGGTTAGAACAGAAGTGAAAATGGATATTGGGTTTTGTATGGTATGTGCTAGTGAGGAGTGTAGGAGAGAGATAGTGTGTTATTTTTGATGTAATGAAGGTAGTGGAGTGGGAGGCTAGTTAGAAGGTAAGGATTAGGAGAGAGTTGCTCAGAATAGTGGTGATAACTGACATGGTGAATAGTAGAGAAATAGGAGAAAAATATGGGTGGGTTGTGTGAGGTTTAGTAGAGAAAGAAGTGTACTGATAAAGTGATATGGTAGGGGAGAGAGTGTTGTGTGAGGGATGAAATAATTGTGATGAGGTCAATAAACTGATCCTAGAGAGCTGGGATAGAAGGAGTGAGTGAGAGATAGTATCAAAGGCTTGTGATAGGTCCAAAAATAGAGTGAAGACAATCTTCCCAGAATCACAGGCTTTGTTGACTAAGTCCATGAAGGATAATAGGGCAGTTGGGGTACTGTGACCTGGTCTGAAACCATATTAAGTTTGGGAAAGTTTTTGTTTGTTAAGGAAGAAATGTAGAAGTTGAATATGTGCACTTTTTTAGGTGTTTGGAGATGGGACAGAGGATAGCTATGGGGCAGAAGTTGGTTGATATCAATTGAGGTACCACCTTTGTGGAGGGGTACAATATATGCTCTTTTCCAGAGGTTGGGGACATAATTTTCTTGGATGGATCTATTAATGAGAAGCAATAGCTTCTGCTGTGAGTTTTAGGTATTCTGAGGGTAGCCTGTTAGCTGCTTTAGAACTGGGTTTTAGTTTAAGTAGTAGTCTTTTATGGTTGTGGTTGGGATGTAGTGAGAGTGAATTCAGGTGAGGTACTAGTAGTGACTAGGTTTTGTTTGTTGTTGAAGAGGAGTGTGGCTGTGAGTGCAGTGAAACAGAGGTTTGACCTAGAATGTTTGTAGTAGGGAGTGGGGACTGGGGCTGAGTATGTTGTATGAAACTGGTTTGGCCCAGAATGTTAGCTGCAGGGAGAGGTTGAGGGAAGTTTGCTGATATATTGGCTACTGTGTCTATAAAATATGAATTGAAGAGACTTGATATTTGTTTAGGTGTTTTGTCTGGGTGAGGGCAAGGGTTGCTTTTTGTGCCTGGGTTTAGGAATAAGCCAATGGAAGACCAGAATTGTTTTGGTTTATGTTTTTGAGTTGCATGACTCTTTGAGTATTATTCTCTCTTCTCTTTGGATATTCGTCTTTTTACTTGATTACAAACTTGTTTGTACTTTACTAGATTAGAACTATTATTCTGGTTTTACTTACAATTCTAGATTTTTCCTCTGGTTAACATTAGCTCTTTTGTGAGTTTAGTTAACCAAGGAGCATGATTAGTTTTTATTCTTTTCAATTGGGGGGTATAAGGCCTTCTAATTTTTTTAGGAAGGGAATGTTGAAATAGCTCAGAGCATCATCTAGGGGGAGGACTTTTAATATATTCCAACTGATACTTTTCAAGATGTGGTTGAATGTCTGTGGATTGAAGTTGGATAGTTTCCTGACATGCTTGAAGTGATGGTTCTTCATGAGAGATGGTGTAGTTTGAATAACAAAAGCAGAAAGGTGATCAATTAATGAGTTAGGGAGAGTGCTGATGACATTTTACTAGGGTCAGAGGCTAGGATCCAGTATAAGATGGAACCTTCATTAGTACTGTTATTATATCTAGTAGGGGTGGTGATAAATTGGGAGAAGTGAAACAGGTTTATATTTTTGTTTGTACTTTTTGAACCAATGTTGAACCAGTTGATGTTCATGTTGCCAAGGATTATAGTCTTGTTTTGTTATAGTGAGGGAGACCCAAAATAATACTTCTTCCAAAAGAGATATATTATTTCAGAGGGAATATAGAGGACTATGATTCAAAGATTTTTAGATTTGTTTATTTTTAGGAAGGAGAGAAGAATTTCAGCATTGAAGAATTTGGAGATGCATTTAGTATATGGGAATAAATTAAAAATATTAGGGAATAGGATGGCAACTCCTCCTCCTCCCTTTTTATTGGTTCTATCTATCTTTATTCTACTGTAGTTGGGTAGGAGGAATTCAGAGTCTTTTATATTTGGTTTCAGACCAGCCTCAGTAGTGACAACGATGTCGGTAACTAGGCATGTAGGTCAGTAGTTTAGTTACGAATACTTTACAGGTTTATGGTGGAAATATGTAATGATTTAAAGCAGTTACTAGAGTTGGTAGTAAGAGGGAAGTGTTGGCAGTAGGACTAGGGGCGTGATGGATGTCACCACATTGGGTTAATGTACAGGTAAATGATGAAATGCATTTATTGGGAGAAGTTTGTTTAGAGATTATAAAGTATAACAATGAAAAAAATGGTAAAGTGCCTTGAAGAAAACGACCAATAAACCCCAAAAGAAGGCACTGGTAAGGCAGGCTGGATATCAGTCAAGAAAAAATTATTGTTGACACCAAAACACATTGACAAGAAGATAAAATCCACACAAACGCTTTAACTGTTTTCACCGCGTTTTTGTCTTATAACTTCATCAGATGAGCATACCAACAGCTGAAATCTTAATTATATATAAAGTTTAAAAACCTAAAAGCCAATCAAATGAAATGAATAATTAATGGAACCACAAAAATAAAAGGAGCAGTGCATTTCTAAACAGTTCCATAAAATCACTGTTTAAAAATCATTATGTTTAAAAAGGATTGTTTAAAAAGCTTAAAACCTACAAAGCATAAACATTTGAACATATCAATACATAATAATAAATACACACATCTATAAAAATACATTAAATAATAAATATGTAAAATCCATATATAAATGCAATGTTGCTGTTGGTCTTTTCGGCTTTTTCCCAGTTTGGGGTCGCCACGGCAGAACTCCAGTCCACTAATGATTGGCATTCGATTTTTTATGGTGCTTAGTTGCCAGCCCAATGCCCAACCTTCAATGAAGGCACACCCTTTCGTGCATGTCTTTCGAATGCCACTTGACCATGGGGAGGACATGCAGACTCCACACAGAAGGTGCTCTAGATGAGAATCAAACAGGAGAACCTCTTGTTGTGAGGCAACAACGCTACCGCTGCACCAGCACGGCTACATATAAATGCAATGTATTGTATTTAAAACCTATCTGATATCACGATCTACTGACTAAAGTTGTGAATTACAACTTGACAGATCTCAATTTTAACACATGCTTCAAAGATACATTTTCATTCAAACCAGGGTATGCATTTGATTCTAAAATGAACTGCCAATATAGGTCCCTATATTCAAGATGGGTTTCCCAAGGACCCCTGGGATCTATAGGTAAAACTTTTATGGCATAAAAAACAAAAACTGGCATTAGTACAAGTTTGATTATGTCTGTACAAAGCATTATTAATATTTTTCTTTCTGATGTCGTACATATGTTCATATGTACATGTTTTTCCTATGTAAAACAAGCCACATTGATCGCATAAATCTAAATAAGCAATGCCATTTGTGCTACAATTCACATACCCCCTGGTTTTAATAAACTTGTTCCTACATTGTAAGCATGTCATTTCCCCTACCTTAATATAGGGACGCTGGGCACAGTTGCCACACTTATATGTACCTCTCTTTCTAGAATCTGTACCTTTATATTTAGCTGCACCACCTTCCAAGATTGACTTTATATTCTAACCCTTCTTATAAATACATTTGAAGGAGTTCTCACATATATTGTTTAAATCAGAAATGCTGGCAAACTTTTTCCATTCATCCTGTATGATATCTTTTACAAGTTTAGCCTCTCCATCAAACGTAATTATCAATGCCTTATTATAATTTATGTCACTATCATTTTTTTCAGGCCAGTATCTATGTGCACTACTATAATTTTAGGTACGAATTCGAAAAAGTGTCCTTACTATATCTATTAGATTTAAACTATCCCCCAGCTTTAGAGATTTTGACATCCAAATAATTCATTTCATTATGTTATTTCATATGTGAACCTGAGAAATTTTGTGCTATTAGTTAAATACTCTAAAAATTCTAAAAACATTTTTAAAACAGTGATTTTATGGAACTTTTTAGAAATGCACTGCTCCTTTTATTTTTGTTGTTCCTTTAATTATTCAGTTAATATGATTGGCTTTTAGGTTTTTAAACTTTGTATATAATTAAGATTTCAACTGTTGGTATGCTTATCTGATGAAGTTATAAGACAAAAACATGGTGAAAACAGTTAACGTGTTTGTGTGGATTTTATCTTCTTGTCAGTGTGCTTTGGTGTCAACAATACATTTTTGTTGACTGATATCCAGCCTGCCTTACCAGTGCCTTCTTTTTGGCTTTATAGACTATAAAGTGTATGGGAAGGGAGGGGGTACAGCATGAACAGAGAGTCGAATAGTTAGTGGTTAGAGTAAGTATTTTAATGCAGAGTAGTGAAGAAATATGATACTGGCTGGCGTGTATACCTGAATAACTTTCAGATGAGGTGGATAGGAAGGAGGTTACAGGTGTGTGTTTAGTGAACATTGTTCTAGAATTGAATGAATGGAGTTGTAAGAAGAGGGCTAGTAGGAGTGTGGTAATAGATAGGAAAAGTGCAAATGATACTGAGGGGGCCATAGGCATGGGTGGTGATGCAGAGAGAGAGGGTGAAGTGAAATAGAAAGTGTTTTACTTTGGCTGGTTGAACTATAGTAGAAGGTGTGGTTAGGGGATATAAATTTTGGGGTAGTAGGGGCAGGATAGGGGTAGGGTAGGGTAGTGGATTGAAGCCCGTGCAAAGCAAGGGTGTGGGTTGGACCTGAGTCTAAAAGAAGAATTCATCAAGAACAAACAGTAACTTTTCAAAAGTTTTGTAAAGTAATTACATTTAAGCTATAAATTGTGGCAAAGTAGAATAGAAGAGTTATGCTTAACTTAAGTGGGCAGAGGATAGGGGAATATGAGTACAGATATAGAGTAGCGAGAGTATTGGGTTATAGAGTAGAAGAGAAGGAGAGGCAGAGATGCACAAGTCTAGGTATAGGGAGTGAGGGGGAAATAGAGGAAGAAAAGCAGCACAAATGCTTAACAGTGAAAAATGCCAGGTAAGGTAAAAAGTGAAGTAAAGGGGCTAGGCTAAACAGGGGAAGAATTAGTGTACACAGGGGCAGGGAGTACTAAAGCAGCCTGGTCATGTGCAGCAGATGACCAAGGGCTTGTTAAAGTTAAGAGTT
Organism: Protopterus annectens; assembly: GCF_019279795.1. NCBI lineage: Eukaryota > Metazoa > Chordata > Ceratodontiformes > Protopteridae > Protopterus > Protopterus annectens. Next base: position 209,794,475 of record NC_056730.1, read on the forward strand.
CAGACTAAATGGCACATACATGTCTTAAATGGACAGGTAGCAGAGCTTAACGTTTGAAGCAGAGACAAGCAATATCATGGAGAGTTCTGTAGAGCTTGCAGGGTGAATAAAACTGTAGCGTGGCAGAATCTATAAAAAGGGAGAGAGGTGGAAAGTTAGAAAAAAACATAGACATTTTGAACCATGAGCTGTATTTTCTTAAACAATGTATTGTTGGATAATAATTTCTTAAACAAGATAAAGCGGGATAGTAAGAGAGAGAAGGAAGAGGAGTAAAAATAAACAAAATATTTATGCATGTCAGTTTACTGCACTTTAAACAAATGGTATCTTCCAAGAGCTAATCTTAACGAAATTTGTATGAGTGTGGTATTGTAGTTAGCATTTCAATTAAAGCTCGTGAATAACATTCCATTATAGCCAGCTGAGTATGCCGTAAAGCATTTCACAGTGGTTAAACAAAAGTAGCTATCAAATAGAAGCACGTTATGTCCTGTTATGATCCTGAAAACCAAGCAGTCATACAAGCAAAAACAGTTAATAATTACATTTCACTAATAAAACTGAACGGAGCACTCATACAAGCAAAACAGCAGTTGCTAGTTGATTCTGAGAACTGCAAAACTGAGTGGAGCTTAGACAGTGTTATCACTCAGCATAAGAGAGTGCTGCATTACAGTGGAGCATACAAACAATATTGGTTTCTGGCAATTTAACAATATGATGTAGTTGTTAAGAAAGGCAAGAGAAAAATCATGAAAATTAAGCAGTGGTTTACCTCTATGGTACAAATTAGTTATAGCTTTCCCTTTTTAGTTAAATTTTCCTTTTGCTTAGCAAATAACACAATAGACATTCCAGAGTGAATCCGCACATCACCAGTAAGCCATGCAGAGGAGAAGAGTAAGAAGAATAGGGAAAGATGGCGGAGAACAGTATATGCGATTGTTAAACCTGCAAGGCATGATGGGAAAATAAGGGAACAGAGGGGGTGAACAAATGGAAAGAGTAAATTTGAATTATGGTAAGCAGTTGAGGGTTCCTGAGTCTAAAAGAAGAAATTGCCAGGAACAATCAGTAAGTTTTGAAAAGGTTTGTAAAGTAACTACATTTAAGCTATAAATTGCGGTAAAGTAGAATAGAAGAGTTATGCTTAACTTAAGTGGGCAGAGAATGGGGGGATAGGAGTACAGATATAGAGCAGCAAGACTATCGAGTTTTAGGGTGTAAGAGAACAAAACGCAGAGGTGTACAGGCCTAGGTATAGGGAGTGAGGGGAAATAGAACAGAAAAGCAGCCAAAAATGCTTACCAGTGAAAAATGCCAGGTAAGATAAAAAGTGAAGTAAAGGGTCTAGGCTAATCAGGGGGAGAATTAGTGTAGAAAGGGGAGTGAAGTACTAAAGCAGCCTGGTGATGTGCAGCAGATGAACCAGGGATTGCTAAGGTAATCAATTCAGATTAAATGGCACATACTGTACATACCTTAAATGGATGGGTAGCAGAGCTTAACTTTTGAAGCAGAGACCGGCAATATCACAGATAGCACTGTAGAGCTTGCAGGGGTGAATAAAATTGTAGCATGGCAGAATACATAAAAAGGAGAGAAGTGGAGAGTTAGAAAAAAAGTATACATTTAGCACCATGAGCAGTAGTTTCTTAAACAAGTTATAGTGGGATAATGATTTATTAAACAAGATAAAGTGGGATAGTAAGAGAGAGAAGGAACAGGAGTGGAAAATAAACAAAATGTTTATGAGTATTAGTTTAGTGCACTTTAAACAAATGATGTCTTCCAGGAGCAAAACTTAACACAATTCATATGAGTACAGTATTGTAGTTAGCATTTCAGTTAAAACTTGTGCATAGCATTCCATTATATCCAGCTTATTATGTCGTAAAGCATTTCACAGTGGTTAAACAAAAGAAGCTATCAAATAAAACCTTATTATGTTTTGTTAGAATCCCAAAAAAAACAAGCAATCATAGAAGCTAAAACAGTTAATAATTACATTTGACTAATAAAACTGAATGGAGCAGATGAACAACAAAACAGGAGTTGCTAGTTGATTCTGAGAACTGAAAAACTGAGCAGAGCTCAGACAGTGTTATTGTTCAGCATAAGAGAGTGCTGCATTACAGTGGAGCATACACACAATGCAGCTTTCTGGCAATTTAACAATATAATGCAGTTTTTTTATTTATTGACATATGTTGACCAGGAAAGTCCACTGGTCAGTGGAGGCCCAGGGAGATAGGCTCCAGTTACAGATCAAATTTTTTACAAGTTAATAATTTACAATAATAAAACAGTGTACATACGTTTTTTACAATTTCCTAGTAATTAGTAATACACAAAGTTTTATACAATCTGGTTGGGTGTTAGTAATACACATATGGTATTTTTAATGGCATTCATTGTATGGAGGGGAATAATACAGTAGATACATTCATAATAAACAGTTCATTTGCGGACTTGTACATGGGTAGTTTAGGATTTAGGCTAATAATGATTATAAAGACAAGCCGGTGATTGACATACCATAGCTGATGTAGAAAAGTCAACAAATTATTACTTGAAATCAAAAAGAGTCTTACTAGTCAGAAAAATCTTAGAATTTGTTTCTGGTTGTCTATAGTTCAGGGCACAAGGACAGATTTGATTGTTAAAAAAAATGGCTTTTATTGGTGAATTTGAAGGTTTTTACAGAATCAATTTGTGTGATGGGGGTAGGGCATTCCATACTTTTGCTATGGAGTGGGAGTACAAGCTTTGTCCAGCTCTCTTATTGAGTTTGGATATGCTTAGAAGCTGAATATTAGGAGACCGCAGATTCTGGGTGGGGATGTTGGATTGTAGGATAGAATGAAGTGAAGGGCAGTTTTCTGGGTTGTATATTAGTTTATGAACAGGAGTTAGCTGGGTGTAATGAAGGTAGTGAGGGAATTCTAACCACCTCACCTAAATATTCCCTCTTGTCCCCCAATCCCACCTTTCCTCCTTTTCCACCTGTTTTTCTTCCCCTCCCTCACTTTCCTTTCCACTTCTTTCCATCTTTACTAACATCCATCTTCCCACTAACCTTCTGTGTATTATAATAACATTTCTCCTCCTCTCTGCCTCACTCCTCCTATTCCTGCCCACTCATCTAATTCTAATTCTTCCTTTTCCTCCATAACCTCTCTGTCTGTCTTTCCTTAGTCATATTCTCCATTAACTAATTCCAAACTATCCTGCTTGTTCACCCTCCTCTAACCCAATTCTCCATTACATCTTCATCTTATTTGAATTCCCTTCCTCATTACTATCTGTTCTCTGTCTATAATTGGTCTCCATACTTCCTCTAAAATATTTTCTACAACATTGATACTGTGTACTGACTTAATCATCTGTATTTAGAATATCTTCCCTTGTTCTGTTTGTACTACGAAGCCCCTTTGTTTTATGCTTTTTTAACTTGTCAACTGGAGCACTATTTGACTTTGGTTTTGCAAATGTATAACTTCCACTATTTGTTACTCTGATATCTACCTATTTTATTACGTATTGTTTAATTGCTGTTTTATGTTAACTCTGGAGCATTTCTCCCCAGGCCTTTGCTGAAAAAGGGCACATGCCCAGACTGACATATCCAGTTAACAAATGTCAAATAAATAAATCAATTCTAACCATTTCAGTTCCTTTATGGCCTGACAATGGTGTGTGATGTTTGGTAGGCCCCAGGCAAATTTTGTAATTTTGTAATAGCATGATTGTAGTTTGTTGCTTAGAGATGTGTAAAGATTAGTAAAGATGAGGGACCATAGAGGACGGAAGGGAGTAGGAGGGTATTTGCCAGTTTTATTTTTGTGGGTTTATCCATGTAGAGTTTACGTCTGTAGAGTTTGCCTAGTTCAAAATGTTTTTTTATTATTGTATTAAGAATATGTTGTTTGAAGGATAGTTTGTCATCTATAGTAATGCTGAGTAATTTTGCCGTCTTCACTACTTCAATTTCAGTCTTATTATGGGAGTAAATTTTAAAGCCCAATGAAGGTGGTTTAGATGAAAATAGTAGTAGCTACTTTTTCTGGGGATTTAGTAGTAGTTGTGCTTCATTTAGCCAGGTTTCTATGGTTGAGAAGGCATTTTGTGTTATTTTTAGGAGGTCTGTGAAGTTGCTAGAGGGGGATATGATAGTAGAATCATCAGCATATTGGATGAGTGAACTTTGTAGGGAGACACTCTGGAGATTATTTATAAATACAGTAAAAAGCAGAGGTCCAAGAATAGACTTCTGTAGAACTCCTGTCTTATTAACCAGACAACCAGATTGATTGTTTTTCCATCTGACAGATTATTGTCTGTTGTTCAGGTAGTTGGAGAACCAGGTGAGGGTATGTTCAGAGCATCCTAATGTTGCTAATTGTTGAAATAGTTTAGTATGTGATACTGTGTCAAAAGCTTTGGATAGGTCTAATAAGATTACTGTTGTCAATAGACTAGAGTCCAGAGCTTTGTTCACAGTATCAGTAAAAGAAAGTAAGGCTGTAATAGTACTATGTGCAGGATGAAAGCCATGTTGGGCAGGGGAGAGGAGATTATTGTCAGAGAAGTCTTTTAGTAGTTGAGTGTGTATACACTTTTCCAATATTTTAGACAATGGTGAGAGAATGGAAATGGGTCGATAGTTATTTAAATCATTAGTATTTCCACCTTTATGCAGTGGGGTTATGATGGGTTTCTTCCAATCCTAAGGGACTGTGGATTCTGACATGGATCGGTTAATTAGAATACTGATGACGTAGGCTATTGCTTCGGTGCCAAGTTTCAAGTATTCGGAGGGGAGGTTATCAGCAGATAGGGAGCATGGTCTTAGTTTAGTTAGCAATTTACACCGGTTTTAGGTAGAATATTGGAGTTACTGGGATATTGTTAGTGGTTTCTTCGTGGAGTGAGGGAGATAAGCTGTAATTCTTGTGAACTAGGTTTGAGTTGCTTATCTTATTATTGGGGGGTTTGTTTGATGTTGGTGGAGGTTCTTTGACAAGTTTAAGAATGCTGTCAATAAAGTGGGAGTTGAAAATGTGGGCTATTTGTTGTGTGTCTCTATCAGAGGATGGTGCTGGTTTTGTGTGGGCCCAGGATTGAGATAAGAGACTGATTTCCAGAATTTTGTTGGTTATTTTTTTTACTACATAATGGTTGTGAAAAATAGTTTTTTGTCATTTTTAACTAATTTCTTGGCTTTGTTACAAAATTGGTTGAAATTAATTTCATTTGCTTGTTTTTTTGCTTTTATGCCATTCTTTCTAGGTCTGGTCTCTGGAAAGAAGAATTTGTTTTGTTGGTTTTGTAAGCCAAGGAGCAATAGTTAAGTTTTATTCTTTTGTACCAAATGGGAGCTAAAGTATTTAGGGTATCAAGGAAGACGTTACTAAAATAGTTTACAGCTTCTACTAAGGGTGATGTTTTTAGTGGGGTCCAATTCTTAGCTTTTAGGGAGTTACTAAAAGTTATTTGGTTGATGTTGGTTAAGTTTCTAGATGTTCTATATATCAATGGGGTTTGGGTACCCAAGTATAGGTTGTACATGTAAAAGCTGGTAAATGATCCCATAGGATATTAAGGAAGGTACCAGTGTTGGAATATTTGTGTGGATCTGAGACCAGGATCCAATCTAAGGTAGATTCTGGATGCTTGGTTAGTATGACAAGCTGTGTATATCTTTGCAGGTTAATACAATTAGCTGGGGAGTTTGAGATTCAATTTTGTCAATTAATGTTTGTATCCCCTAGAATGACAGTTTAATTGGATATGTTTTGGGTTGTCCAGGATAGAAAATCTTTAAGAATAGGGATGTTTTGGCCTGGGGGAATATATAGTACTGCTATACATAAATGTTTACTCATATTTATTTGTTTGTAATGATGCTAATAAAATTTCCATGTTGCCAAAGGTTGGGACAGGTTTAGCAAAGAATGTAATCATTAAGGAGATGCAGTAGATTAAAGCTACACCCCCCTTTCTTCAGGATTCTATCTTTTTATAGGATATTTTAACCAGTTGGAACTATTTCAGTGTCTGATATATATGGCTTTATCCACATTTCTGTAACAGCTACAATATCAGGGTTATGTTGAGAGAGCCAGGCATGAAATTCAGTAATTTTGTTACAAATACTCCATGTGTTCATTGTTATTACAAATAGGTTTTGAGTGTTAGTGGGTGACTTTGAGGAAGGATAGGGGGTATGGCTGATATTGGCAGAGAGGGAAAGGCCAGGATTCAGATGTATGTCACCACTTTGAGCTAGTAACAAGAGATGAGTTATAAGGTGGGAGAAGTAATGGGTTTTAGAAGAGGACTTAGCTAGGGCATAGGGAATTATTTTGAGTTTTTTGTTAATGGGGAGGACTCTGAATTTGGTAGTGTATACATTGCTACAATTGAATAAAGATGATGAGATGTTAGACAAGCTAATTATATGGGGTTGCAGTGCTGTAGCTAGGGTAGGAGCTCTAGAAGATAATGAGAATTGCATCCTCTGGAGGAAGGTGGCTTGGGTTAGTATAAGAAGAGGAATGCTCAGAGAAAAAATGAAAATAATTAGCTGCATGGTGCTGGGCATTTTGTAGAGTAATTGATATAGGATATGAAGTAGAGGTGAAATTTGTGGTATTAAGATGTTTGTGGAAATTGGTTGGCGTTTAACATATTATTGGCGCTAAGTAGATGATACTTGGGTGTGGTTGTGGATTGATTGGCCGATGGTGTATAGAGGAGTGGTCTAGGAGAGTATAAGTGTAAGGAAAAAGCAGGTGAGTGGGAATTGTGGTAGGGTAGGGGAGCATAGTGAGCTCCATCAAGAGGGTGAACTGAGAGGAGCTACACCTTGTTTGGAGTTGCAAACAAAAAACTGTCAGTAAGTACAAAAAATTAAGTTTAATGATTCTGGGCTACAGATAACTAGAGTTTGGAAATCACAGATAGGTTAATAAACTTAATCAGGTACTATAAGGCAACATAATATCATGCTGACAGAAACATGTTGGTAGAAGAGCAACTCATCTGGTTTGTATTGTATTACCTTAAATATTGTTCCTTGAAAACAGTTTTCCTCTAACTTATAAACTTGGTACGGGCTTTTCTCACTATGTGCTTTTGTCACAAGCTAATAATGTCACATAGTTTAGCAGACAATAATCCCAGCTCCTCAGGTCTCAAAACACATTTACAAGTTTGGTGTTGACACAAAATATTTGAAATGTATTGCCAAATGAATAAACTACATGAGAAAATATCACATATTAATTAGCTAACTGGAAGGGGAAAATATAAGATAATTAATTTCATTTCAAGAAACATTTGTTTTTGCCATTTTGTGCTTGTGTATACATGATCAAACTACTGAGGGCATCAAATGGAAAAATACTTTTATTTAGTGTCTTTTTGTACTTGTGCATATGTGATCAAAATACTGAAGGGACTGATAGAGAAAAGTTCTATTCATGTTATTTTGTGCTTGTGCATACATGGTCAAACTACTGAAGTAATCGATGTGGGAACTTATTAATTTTGGTGTCACTGAAGTGCTTATGCATACTTTGACAAATTATTGAAAGAGTCACTGGAGGAAATTTTTCATTTTGCATCATTTAAGTGATTGTGCATACATGGTTCATGGATTGCAGAGTTGATGTAAGACATGCAGCAATGCTTTTTACAACGGACGAGTTTACATTGCAGGCATTTAACTGTGAATCGCAATAACACCTCATTAGCATACGGCACTTTACACAATTTCTCATTTGCATCTCATTATACTAAATCTGCTGTCAGTAATTCGTGATCAGTGCTTCGCTGTAAGAATAAATTATAAGTAGTATAGAGAAATTATGTTTTATAAGGAGAGGCATTTCAACTACTGTTCAAATAATCTAGCAAAGCTGTTAATTTGCTGTATACACAGCTTATGATATTATGTTTCGTAAATAGTGCAGTCTTCTGGAGACCCCTCCTGGGATTTATTAACAACCATGTAGGCTTCATGCTAAGCCTACATGATTTAAGTGTGTTAGCACAATGACCAACAGCTCTAATTAAATATGCATGATGCTCATCATGCCTACATGTTTGCAAATACCTTTCTGTGGCCAGTAATACTGTTCACGGCCATGGAAAGGTGTTTGCAAGCATGAGCATAGAATGCAAACAAAATGGCTTGGCACTAGGCAAACCGAAGACATGAGCCTGTACTGTAGCCATCAGATATTAAGGGCAAGTAGAGTGAAAGAGGTCTGAAGAAGGGGAAGTGAAATTGGGGGAAAGTACACAAGCAATAATGGTTTATACATCATCATTAAAAAATAGGGAAGGGAAAATGGATAAAGTGTAACTGATATAACTAAAGGCAAATGCTCTAAAAGTGTCAAACAGATATTTCTAACACAAATCCTGCAATATTGTTGCAATGATAATTAATGCCAAAAATAATACTAGAGTTATGCACATCAATAAAAATGGGCAAGTTAACAAAGGATGTGATAGGGATATAAAGCTGCAGTGTAACAAAGGCTAGTTAAAATGTGATATACATGTTAAAGTGCTGAGCTGAGGTAACAGTTATCAAGGACAGATGACACACTATGGGATGAATGCACAGACTACAGTTATTTCATAAGACATGTTTATAAAGGGAATTTATCTGTGCAAGCCAATACCACTGCTGTATTTTCCACCTCAGCATGCATATGCAAGAACAAATGAGCCTTACAGCTATCATGTCATACACATCAGAAAGGGACATGTTTTTGCAAATAATTGTTATTGGATACCTATAGAAAGGAGTTTATCACCTATAAACATGTAATAGACAAGCAAGTGTTGTATAGTCATGTAAATGCTAAATTGTAATATAATGACACTCAACATACATAAGTGACAAATAAGAATGCAAATTGGATGACATTACATGATTTCATGTTTTCCACTGATAATTTGAAAGCATCCCAGACATAGTTATAATGGGCATGCTCATATGCACTTACAGGGAAGAGTAACATAACAGTAATTCAACAGCACCAAAATAGACAAAAGTATCTTAACTCATTCCCCCCAGTACAACTTTTTTCAATGTGTACCTTTAATTCTCAGTGGGTGTGGCTTGAACCTTTAAAAAATGAAGTTATCATCTTAAACTTCTAACAAATACTCATTGACAGAGGTCGAACATCTTTACAATTGTATTTGCCATCATGTATTCTTCAGGATAAAATATTCCAATAACTTGCATGTAGCATGGTTTTGGAATTATTAATGCAAATATGAACAAGCAATATTTGATGCCTAGAGGCACAGTAGGAGGTAACTTCAGCAACACCTAGATGCACACTCAGCTGTAATGAGTTAAAAAGAGAACTGATGACACATTCCAATGGTCTGCCAGCATGTCTTACAGGAGGGCACATCTATGGAAGCTCTTATCTACCATTAAGCTGTATCATCATTATCATCACCCCCCTTTTCCCATTTTTTTACATGGAGTCTGGGTGTCATGTTAACTGTCGCCATCTCTCTTGACTCAGTGCCACACTTCTGCCTTCTTTGACACTCATGCCTAACTGTCACAGATCTTCTCTCACACAATCCATCTACCTCATTGCTGGATGTCCTTGTTTAGTTTTTCCTTCTTCCTGTCTGTCCCAAATCTTCTTCACCAGATTGTCTTCTGCTTTTCTACACATATGCTCAAACCACCTTAATCTGTTGTCTTTGATCTTTTCTGCAATTGGAGCTACTTTGGCGTCTGCTCTTATGTTCTCATTTCTTTGTCTGTCCCCTCACAGTGTGCATCACACCACCCATCTCATGAACTTCATTTTCATCAGCTCTAGCTTTCACATGTGCTCTGCCTTCACTGCTCAAGTTTCTATACCATACAGTAGTACTAATCACACAACTGTTCTGTGCACCTTACTTTTCAGCTTCTTTGTCATTCTTCTGTCATAAACTACACAACACTCTATGCCAGTTGGCTGCAGCCCTTCTGATTCTAGTTTTGACCTCTTCATTCAGACTTCCCTTCCCTTCAACCACCCCACCCAGGTACTTGAAACTACTAACCTATACCACTATCTTTGCATTTGCTGCCATTACCACTGTCTTATCTGTACTTGGTTTAATCTCATGTGCCTTCAGTTTTGCATTCCATTCTCCCTATCTTTTGATGAAGTTTTCTCCCTAGTGTAGGTTTGAGTAGACCAGGTTCTCAACTCACGTATCACCAGCAAAAACCTATACCCATTTGGCAACATTATTCAACATGACCAAATCACCTAGAGATGTATTTTATACATCAAGTGGCTAGCCATGTCACGCTGTGTAACCTGTGATCGTCTGTCCTGAGGATACTGCACCCATAATAGATGCCCAAAGAAGTTGATCTATGCGATCCTTCCCCCTAGAGAGCACCATGTAGAGTCAGTGCTGCTGCCCACAGCTCCATTCATTGGTGAGTTTGAGATGGATATATTCAGCATGTTGCTTTAAGGTGGGAAGAACTCCACGGACACATATGGAAAACATGCAACTCTGAACAGGCATTGATTAGAGGTCAGGACTGAAGCTTATACCTTGTGCATCAGAGGCAAAGCTCTTAACCATTATGCCAACTAGTTTCCATTAAACTGTATAGTGTGATGTAAACAACTGGAGTAATAAATAATAAATAATGTCGGGATGAAGACATGCAATGCATGATGTAATTATTTTGGAAATAGGTAATTCATGTAAGAAATAAATAACATAATAAACATTCACATAATGTCATTTTCAAACACATGCTAGGACAGTTATCAGAGAAATGCATACCAATCATTTATGCTACAGAAATATATATATCGGTTATGTCATGAAAACACCCTTAAAGGTCTTGTAGTACTTTCCTACTGTAAGGGATATGGATGCCCTACCTTGCAAGACAAGGCCCGAAAAAGGTGGCCCTCTGAGTGTGGCATAACTATTGTCTGTGTGCAAGCCAGTGTTGCCTGACACAGCTGTCTGACAGACAGATGTTACCAGATTCAGACAATTAACCAAAGGGAGTACCGGTGCTCAAAATAACCAATAACCAAAGAAAAAACACTGATGAATAGGCCACGACAGATGTTTACATTAACTTTAATCATGGTCCCAGTACAGGCACAAAACACACAATACATACATTAAATGCTTTAACAATTCACCACATTTTTTATTGGAAGGTTTATATTAATGGGATGGTTAAATAGTGTTGATGGGAAGGTATTTTTTATCTGAAGAATTCTACAGTTGGATGAAAAATGTGGTGAATCGTTAAAGTACTGGGACCGTGATTAAAGTTATTTAAACATCTGTCATGGCCCTTTCATCACTGCTTTTTCTTTGGTTACACATTCAAAAAATTGCCTATGATACTAGGATCCCTATAGATCTCTGTATTGACTGCATGTGTCACATCAGTTCAGGCTGTCACAAATAACTTAAATCAATGTGTGCATTAAGAAAGTAGTTACAAATATAATATGAACAACTGGATTTAGTCAGAATGGTGAAAAGGAGATACACATGTTACTGTCTACATAACAGTAAGCAGTACAACAGCAATGCTGCTTTGACAAGGAAGCTGTTTCCATTGTGTAGTACACACACTGTCCCAGATTTGAAACATAGTTTATCTGTGTAGATATTCTATCAAGCCTGTAATCTATGCATGTACCACAGGAGCACTCACAGCATGACATGCCTCGAATAACCATTTCACTGCCATGCAGTCTCAGCCTGTGGTGATGTATTATTACCTACCATAAAAAGGATAAGAATAACTAGACACAATGGTGTTTATGTAACAGCATTATGTTCATGTAATGTTGCCCATTTAGGAAATGGACAACAAGCTATGCGACTCAACTACTAATGATGAGGATGAACCACAAGTGCCACAGTGGAAGTCTTAACACAGATATGACACTCCAGCTGTGCTAACTTAGTGCATCATTTGCATGCATTGTAAAACAATCTATTTTAAGTTAAAAGGAATTGTGGAGGTCTGTCCTATTGCACATGTACACATTACAATGGTGGCAGAAGCCATTCTTGCATTATAGTATAAGGCCACACAATGCTAACAGTCAGTGAATGTGGATGTTGAACACCTGAACATTTGACTACAGAAAATATATGACATTGAAGAGAATGAATGCACCATGGTAGAAATGTCATGACAACTGTGAGATATGTCAGTCTGTCAAGGCTTTATATCGTGTTATTGCTACAAGGGATATGTGTGCTTGTAATTAATGTACTAAAGCAACAGCATACAAAATGATGACTCATTACCTTGTGCAAGAGAATAACACATACTACATATGTTTTGTAAAGAAAATGTAATCACATGTCATCATTACCCTGAATAAAAGGATTGCGATGTTAGAAATCTTTATAGCTTTTTGTAACAGGAATCAGCGTCTATATATTTAAACATCCCATGTGTCAGACAACAGTGTTGGTGGCATGTACAGTCACAATAAGACTGACACAATGTAAATAGAGCAGTAATGACTGGATATGAACTATCTACCTAAGATCACAAGCTGCAGATAAGTGCCTGGATCACAAGCAGCGCAGGAAAAGTCTGACATTTAAAGTGCAAGATTGCACTTTAGAAATAATGACCTCATCAGTGTTTTGCAAAGAAGATTTTGTTGTGAAAGGTGGAATAATGGGATGTTGGAGTCATGTGGCAGTTTAAAAAACATGTCACTACAGTAGACATTAAAGGACATGTTCACCTCACTGTCAACACTCCACCCCCACACATGTTTGCCATACTGAGCCTTAAACCTACAACCTATTTACACAATCCAATGAGCACTATATTAGTTGCAAGCTACACATGAGAAGCTTGAATCTTAATGGTAAAGAGTGCACTTTTCTCAGGATGACCTCATCAGTTTGTCGCAGAGAGGAAGTTTCTGCAAACAGTGGGATAAGGGAGCTGTGTCTCAAGTTAAATATATTTTCCTCATGAGAGGTGGATACAGCAACATGTGTTACATACACACAAACACAATTTTCACACATAGAACATTGAACCTCTTGCCTATATATTTACACAATCTAAAGAGCACAGTATTAGTCACAAATGTCGCAGGAGAAGTCTGACTTTAAGCATGTGGGAAAGCACATTTGTACTTGTTGAAAATCCACTACTTGGAACAGATGGTACTGAGCATCACAATTTCTACAACTAATGGATATGTGAGCACAGGACAATGTAATATCACTATGATTCATAGGTGCATAGGTGTTTACTAAGCTAACAACCACAAGGTCTTTTTAAGTCTAGCCATGTATCTCAAATCTCTGACATGTTCTGATACCCATGATAAGTGTAAGCAGAGGCTTGGGAGATGAAACATTTACAAGTAGAGGCCTGAGAAGTGAACCATTTCCAGACATTCGGTGTCCATTAGAGAAATAAGTGCCAAACCAAGGATGAATTTCCTGTTCCCCATCCAATTGCCCAAGTTATACTTGAATTGGGTTAAGGAGGAACTCTGCTTCACATGGATGGGGAGCCTACATGGATGGGGAGCCTGTGCCAGAGAAGGGATAGTCTCTGGTATACATACCTATCTCTCCAGCAGGTCCTATTTATATCACAGGCAAGAATCAAGAATTTAGAATGGGTAATTCTGGTGCTGTTTGTTTTTTGGATATGCAGGAGGTCCATCAGAGTGGGGTCTGACAATGCCTTGAATGCCAGGCATAGATCCCCCTCGACAGCCTGTAAGAGACAGAATAGAGGGATAGGGCCTTGAGGTGGTCTGCACACAGCATATTACTCACACGCTGTATTCTTTTAGTGACGAACCTCTGTGGACATTTCAACTGTTGGATATGCCTGGTACGATACATACCAAAGTGGCATTGCACTCAATGATAGATCTGATGAATGATAAATACAGTGGAACCATGACTTCCTTAGACATAGATGCCATACCTTTGTTTACAAGTTGCACAACATAGAGTGATTTCCTCACTACTCTAGACAGGTGATAGTCAAATAGATTACTGTGTATGTGTGTCCCCAAGTCCCTGACTACTGGGTCAACTCTTAGAGGTGTGTTGTCAATATAATAGTTACCAGGGGGAGATGACTTCCTGAAGGATACTATTATGCATTTCTTGGCATTTAGTTTTAGCATAGGACAATGTAACATAACTATGATTGCCCCATGCAATTACATACTTCTCTACTAACATTTAGATACTGTCCTTCATGTACATTGCACTATAATGAGGGAAAGTGACATAGGAATAAGAGGATCATATGAAGTTACTAGGCTAATGGCCTTAGGGCTCTTACAAGCCTAACCAAGTTCAAACATTATTTCCACAATCAGCACCTATAGCCCATGTCCAAGAGGAACACAGATGAAAACCCTGGGGTGAATTTATGATTACCCATTCGATCGTCAAGACTGCGTTTGAAGAGGGCCAATGAGGTGCTTTGTTTGACATGAAGTGGGAGTCTGTTCCAAAGCTGTGGCAACCTGTGGGAGACAAATCTGTCCCTTCAGCAGGTTCTATTCATGTCACATACCAGGTTAAGGTCTTTAGCGCAAGTAACCCATGTACCATTTCACTTGCAGATATACAGCATTCCCAATAAAGCAGGGTCAGAGATTGCCTTATAAGCAGGACAGAGAGCACCTCTGAGTAGTCTGTATGAAACAGAATAAAGTGCCAAGTGACTTAAAATGATCCACCTAGGACAGATGCTGAAGACCTTGAATTTTCCTTGTGAAGAACCTTTGAGTTCGTCCAATTGCTGCAGGTGCCTGGAAAGGTACATACCAAAAGGGACATTGTACTCAAGTTATTGGTCTGATGAGAGAAGAGTACAGGGAAGTTATAACTTCTTTTTTTTAGAGGCAATGCCCTTACTTATGACATGAGCAATATAGAATACCCGTCTTTCCGCTGTGGAGACATGGTCATCAAAAGTAAGATTGCTGTCATCCTGTGTGCCCGGGTCTCTCACCACTGAGTGCTTACTTAGGGTGCTGCTATCAGTTTGGTAGTTAGCAGGAACATCACTCTTAATGAAAGGGATGATAATACATTTGTTTGGACTGAGTTTAAGGTCATGACTTTGGCACAAATCATTTTTTTGCATAAGACTCTCTTGTAGGATGTTGACATCATTTGGTGAGTCTATGACAATTCCCAGTTTGCAGTCATCAGCAAACTTTGTCAGCCACAGACCTTTAGTTTTTACTTGTACTTCGGAGAAATAGATTCCAAACAGTAGAGGTCCCAGGACCGATTTCTGTGGAGCATCACTGGTTACAAGTCTGCTTTTGGAGGTGGGCCCCCCTTTTTTGACTATATGTGTTCTATCAGTGAGACAGTTAGCAACCCATCTAACAATATAAGGGTTATACCTAGCTGAGTGAGTTTGTCAATGATGCCTGAGTAGGTGATAGTGTCAAAAGCCTTGACTAAGTCTAGGTAGGCTGTATACATAGATTTCCCCTCATCCAGGGCCTTGGTGACTGTCTTGAAGAAGTCCACCAGGTTTAACAGGCATGATCTCCCTTTAACAAATCCAAACTGATTAGGGTAAAGTGTTTGGATATTACCTATATCTTTACTGATAAGATCCATGATGATTTGCTCCATGGCCTTGCAGATAAGGCTAGTCAGGGTAATAGAGATATAGTTCCCAAGGTCAGTGGAAGCACCAGCTTTAGGCAAGGGAATAACAGTGGCCATTTTCCATTCAGCTGTGATGAAGCTAATATGTAAACTATGACTGAAAGAGTACCCAGTGATGTTTCTAATTCTTGTTGGAGCCCATGATGCAGCCTGTGATATTATCAGGTCCCATAGATGTTGTGTCTTTCACCTTAGAGAGGGTATTACGACCTGGTCTTTAGATATACATGGTAGGGATTTCATGGGGTATGTGTGTTGGGGACACAGGAGTGAAGTTTTCACAGAACCTGTGACGTTTCACAGTATGGGATGGCAAAAAAATTTGCAGTTCTACATCAGTGGATTAACAATCAAACGTCCCTGCCACTTCATGCCAGAAAGATTGCACACTAGTCTTCTCTTATACTTTTCACAATGCCCATTGACAAGATAAACATGGAAGTCATACATAGGACAGTACAGTGCAGAATAACATTGATGTATTATGTGAGAATAGGTTAACCAAACTTGTAAGACAGCAGACATACATTAACCAACTAAAATAATTGAGTCAACTTCCACTTGAAATCAAGATAAACTGTTGACAAAATCAATGCAGACATACAAATGTTGTGCAACCTAAAACAATAATTATTTGATTTTCTTTTTTTTTATTTTGGTCTTTGAATACAGCAGTGCCAAGCTTAATTCCACTGCTGCTGGTAAAGTATTATCTTATGCATAGTCATATCTTGAAGTGTTTAATTTATAATGGGAATTAGCAGTACTCTATGATGCTCTGTGCTGACTTTCACTCAAAGATCTGTAAAAGACAGGCATCACAATATGGACCAGGCACATTAATATAGCAACAGGACAATGACGTGTTAAGGAAAGGTGTAGCCAACATTTACAGGCACAGAAGTCAGACAAAGCATTCTGAAATAGTTGTTTTCAACCCTCTGGATTCAAATCTTTACAACAGTCCAAGAAAATTATTTACACCTGAGTATTATCTCCGCACTTTTTATAGTTAACATTTCACAGCAGATTTCAGCAAACATTAATGTATATATTCCATCGTGAGAAACCTAATAACCACTGCAATATGTACAGCTAACAATTCAGCTTGCTGAAAAGTACATTAAACTGAATAAACATAGCTAAGCAATGTGGCACAAAACACAACAGAGTAATGATGCTGAAGGCAATAAAATCACAAGCTATTGCCATAAGCTGTGTACGTCTATTTAGCATTAGTTGAATTTCTTGCCCTGTACCAGACCTTGCACAGATGCGGAGGAAGAAGAAGAATAAACGGAAAGGAGAAGATACATTGACAGGGTGAGATGGAGGAAGGGACAAAGTAGCTTATGACAGAAGAAGGATAATAGTGGCTCAGAACAATATGTACCCATCAGGTACACATAAATTAGTGTACCAAAAACAGTCAGTAATACTTAGCTAATCACTGTATTAGAACACTTGAAATCAGTCAAAAGTCTATCCTCAAAGGAAGTTCTTTGCCAGAGGTCTGGAGAGTTTCTGTTTGAATTCAAGCGATCCAAAGCAAAAAATAAAAAAAATTAAGCTTATTTTGAATTTGATCTGCACTTTTTCATCTGTATTTTTCTGTTTCACTTCATTAATTTGCGACTTTTTGACTGTTTTTACTGTTTGTACCTGGTTATTACCTGCACTTGTTTTGCACTAAAATATTGCTTACTTAGCATAGACTACATCCAGACTTGCTGAATCTTGCCTGTTTTTCATACACTTGAACTCAAACCCAGCCATCGTACATTAAGAAGGGTTCCCCTGCACCCTTGTAGCAGAAGAGTGTGGATTTAGCTTTATCTGAGCTGGGGATTGCTGGAGGAAGGATGATTGTGTGATTTCCTATTGGCAGACTAGTATAAAACTTTAATTTTGCCTGTGTATAAGCTTTGTATTTGCATCTATCTACCCATTACACAATGGGGGTTAGTGGTGCCTTTTATTGATGCAAATGCCTAGAAGCTATTTTTTCCCTAGACACCAGTCAGTGAAACCCTCCCAGGTTCTCTGCTGCTAGCTTCTCACTTTTACTCTGCAGGCAAGTCAGCTAAACACTGAGAAGCATATCAGAAATTAGTATTTAAAAATGACCTGTTACTATGGAGTCAGTTTTCCAACATTTCTCCAGCCAGCCTGATTGACATGGGCATTGTGTAGCAATGTAGCAATTGCTTCATGTATACTGACAACCACTTGCTCCTAAAGCAACAAAATACATTATGTGAGACATGTAACTATACCATGAAACTAGAACTAGTCCTGTCACGTAACAATAAACAAGACATTAAACAGTTTGTCAGCACACACACACCTCTCCACTCACACAGGATAAGGTCAAGACACATAAACCCACATATGCGGATGTGTTCATTAAGAGCCTAGCAAAAGACCAGAGACCTCCCAAATGCAAACAACCTACATATACTGGTACAGAAACAGAATCCAACACTGCATATAGCAACACACTTAGTGTCTATACAATTAAGCCCCTAAGGCAAAACACCCTAAAACAGCACACATATCAGTTTCTCAACAATTAAGCCCCTAGGGCAAAACACCTCAAAAATGAATGTCCTACTCATAGGTGACTTAATAGTGAGGATCCGTCAAATCATGCATGCACTCAAGTCACTCAGCAACAATTACCGTTATGAATCTGTCATAGTACATGTTGGAGTCAATGATTTCAGACATACCTCTCTGGACAATATGAAGAAAGACTCTCAGATTATGTGTCCCAGGCAGGTATGTCCCTAGCCCTAAGCAGCATTCTACTTTCACCTAGGATGGTGCCACAATACAAACAAAAAATTATTGATTTCAATAATTATCTTAGCTTCTGTTGTCATTCCAGCAGGATCTAGTATCTGACAGCCTTGGGAGATATGGTCGACAGACCACACTGCTTTGCCAGAGAATGCCTTTGCCTGTCTCCTCTAGGCTTTCAGATACTGACAATGACATTTACCTCCCCATAATGCCTTTTTTAGGCAATGCCAAAACAATAAAACTTCCAGTGTAATGAAATCCACTAGAGACAAACCCAAGGTCATGCTGCTTAATAATAGGAGCCTAAACAGTAAACTGCACTCCCTGGAAGCACTCCTCACCTTAGAAGATGCTGATATCTGTGCAGTCACTGAGACTTGGTTCAAGGCAGCAGAGAGCACCCCAGCCTTACAAGGCTACAATGCCTTTTACACATTCAGACTCCAAAATGAGCATGAAAGAACCAGTGATGGCAGTGTATCTATTTTTATTAAATCCAAATACACTTTGAGACTGGTAACACAGTATGACTCTCTTGAACTACTCCAGATCCAAATAACTATAGGCAAAATACCCTACCACTTCATCGCTAGCTATAGATCCCCCACCATGAACCAGGAGAAGTACACCGCCTACCTGAACTTGCTACAGTTTCTCAGTATACAACCAAACACCTTGATCATGGGCGATTTCAACTATCCTTCCATCAATTGGGTGATTTATACAAATACAAACACAATAGCTTTGAGGTTACTCAATTTTGTTAATTCAAATGCCCTGGAACAGTTGGTCTGCACCCCCATAAGAGGCTCAAATGTCTTAGACCTAGTGCTCACCAACATGGGAGGAGGGTCACTGCATTACCCCCTGTGAGTTGCCCTCACTGGTAAGGTGAGAGCATAAATCAGTCTCATTTGAAGTTAAAATCAGATCTGACAACTCCACAGGAGCAAAAAAACTGAAACATTTCTCCAAAGCAAACTATAGTCTACTAAGTGATGGCATAAAAAGTTTCAAAGCCCCTGCTAACACAGCCAATAATGACTGCTATGCAGAACACTACACAAATGTCCTATAGAGCCAACAAATATACTGACTCAGCTGTATATGACAGGACTAAAACCAGGTTCTTCTGAACAAACAAGCCACCCTGGTGGGCTGTAGGTATAAATAAGTTAGATAACAAAAAAAAGAAACTGATATCTAAGAATAAAAGGAAACTTACTCAACAGAGGAAGAATACCCTTCACAGTTTGAGCAAGCAAATCACATACCTTGTAAAGTATCCTAAGGCTAGTTACAAGACTAAATTAGCATCCATAGCTAAAGACAACTATAAGGCATTCTTTAACTACATCCGATTCTTAAAAGAACTGCCCAGCTGTGTGCTGAACTTTTAGTGGATAGTACCATTCACACTGAACCTGAGGAAATTGACAACCTGCTAGCAGACAGATTTAGTAATACCTTCACTCCCCCATCCCCATCAGCCATACCCCGAAGCATTCCTGACACCAGTTCACTACTGAGTATCTCCAAACAACAGGTCATACAAACCCTGTCCAAGGCCAAAAACATGGCCTGTATGGGACCACATAACATCCCACATTGCTTACTAAACAATCTAAAACAAGACCTACTGGAAACACTTGGCACTCTCTTTTACCATAGCCTGAGCAGTGGCTTTATTCTGGCAGAATGGAGAACAGCAACAGTAATCCCATTGCACAAAGGGTGGACCCCCTTTGTGCAAGGGGATTACTGTTGAGTCAACCAACCAAGAAACTATCGACCCATAAGCCTAACCAGCCTTATCTACAAGACCATGGAAAGAATCATCATAAACATTAGCAACAAGGACAAAGGTGACCTTCAAACTCTTAACCGACCCTGTTTGGTTTTGTCAAGGGTAGATCTTGCTTCGACTTCTTTGAGAATGTCACCAATGCCCTGGGTGAGGGAAAAGCAGTAAATATCACTTATCTTGATTTAGCCAAGGGTTTTGACACAATCCCCCCACTTAGGGATCATTGAGAAACTCCCAGCTGGGGATTAACCCATACATCACTAGATGGATGGCCAACTTTCTCACCAACATAATACCCATTGTCAAAGTTGGGGTGTCCACCTCCACCAGTACACCAGTTACCAGTGGGGTACCACAATAATCTGTGCTGGGCCTTCTACTGTTTGGAATCTATTTCTCTGAGGCCAAGTAAAAGTAGATGACCTGTGGCTTACCAAGTTTGCAGATGACTGCAAACTGGTCATAATCACTGAGTCCCCCAATTATGTAAACCTATTACAGAAGGTGCTGACTCAGACAAATCATTGTTACCAAAGTCATGGACTAAAACTAAATGCAAATAATTGCCTCATGATCCCCTTTGTCAAAGAAGTAGCCCCTGCTAATTATGACATAGGTAGCACCCCTCTAAGCTCAAACCCAGTGATGCAAGATTTGGGAACACAGATTGATAGCAATCTAAACTTCGATCAGCTTGTGTCTATAGTGGTAAGGAAAGCCTTCTACATTGTGCATCTCATAAATAAGGGATTCACATCCAAGACTAAGGAAGTCTTAACTATGGTGTACTTGACCCTTATCAGACCACTAATTGAATGCAATGCTCCCTTCTGTATGTATCTCACCAGACACCTGCAGCAACTGCAGAGACTACAGTGGTTTTTAACCAAGAGAATCCAAGGCCTCCAAAATGTGACTTACATGAAAAGACTAAAAGCCCTGTCAGTGTACTCTGTATCATACAGGCTGAGAGGAAAGCTGTGTCTGGCCTATACAGCAGTTTCTGACTCTGCCCTAATGGAAATTCTGCACATCCACAAACCAAACAGGGCAAGAGTCACTCATCCACAGATCTCAACCTAGCCTGTGACATAAGCAAAACATGTTGGAGAGACAGATATATCTCCCAGAGATTACCACTCCTCTGGAATAAGCTCCAATTTCACATGAATCAGAGCTCTTCAATTACCCTATTTAAGCTCAACCTTGACAATTGAATGAGTGATCATAAATTCACCCTGGGGGTGGCACCTATGTCCCTCATTGACAGGGGTAGTCTGTACTGATCATAGAATCACTCTGCTAACAATGACCATCTAACTATGGTCAATTAGGATACATGTTTTTTTACATAGCTAGGCTTATAAAGGTCCTAGGGTGATTAGACTAGTAACCTCATATGAACCTATGAACCTATGAACTACTTCCCAACATGTAAATAACACACTTGAAGGACAGTGACAATTTACTGAAGCAGAAGGGATGAACAGAGACAGATAGAGACAGATGCAGAGAGGAATAGCAACAATACATTTTGTGATCCATGTATGGAAGTCTGTATGGTGTGTTACTCTTACTAATCATCATTAATCTGTCATGATTTGTACAATAAAGTGCTTGGTATAGGGAGAAATAAGAAGAGTGCAACAAACAAGAAGACATAAGCAAGATAAGGCTGGCTTAATAAATCTCCCTGTTGGGGCTGCAGTGTTTTTGCAAATTATGTTTTGCTGTACTATTCAAATGGTATGATAATGAAACATCAAATATGGAGAGAAATACAGATGTTTGCAGTTAAATATATGATAGGAATATGAAATCTCATGAATTAATACATTGAGTTACAGCAGTAATCGAACCCATGACACTGTCAAAAATATGAGTCTACAATCAGGGTAATTGACTCAAACATGGCATACAGGAACTCCTCCTTTATTTTGACTAGCAGCTTAACAACTGTAATATGAATTGTTTCACAGTACTGCCTATAGTCTGCATTTATTTTTTATTGCTATAGTGTAGCATATTTAGGCACATTTGCATGATAGTAACTGTCCTGCTATGGCTGAAATTTATATCTTCATATTTTGCAATAGGAAATTAAACAGCATTCACTGTCACTCAGCTTTGTTGTGCTATGCCAACCTCTGCAACAATGATGAGACATAAAGTGAAGACAACAGCAGAATAATGTTGTATGGCCAATTAACCAAATCAAGTGTGGCATGATGACATATAGGTGAAGTGGAGAGGTATATATTAGCGTGATTTTTTTTTTTTTGGTAGAGTGTGGAATGTTGGGGGAGGTGCTTAGGAAAGAAGATCAGATAGGTAGAGTAGGTTGGAGAAAGCATGTGCAGACTTAAGGGACATATAATACAGACAGGGATAGTGCTGGACACAAAAGGTTGGGGACAACATGACTGGGGATAGGTACGGGATAGGTAGGGAACATCAGAGGCACACCAACATCCAGCTTGAGAACAGTGAGAATCTAGCCTTTGCATTAGGACCTTTTCAACACTCCTGATATGTGCTCCAAGGCCCCTCTCCTTGATATCCTACATCAGCCTTGTAAGCTCCTGCCTGGTAACAAAATTGCCACCTCTATTTGTACTGCTCCCAGAGGGTACCACTGCACAAGCATCCAGGGCAGATCAGTCTGTTGCAAGTAGAACAGGTAGAGCAGGGGCCATGGAGGCAATGCTGACAGGTTGTGAACCTGAAGTGCTAAGTGTCTGTGCTGACATATGTGGAGGTACTGTGGACCCAGCAGCAGTGGTTGTTGTACCTCTCTGTGCTATTGGCCTTTTGTCAGCAACCAGTTATGCAAACAGCAGAATGTTAACAAATTATAATCCTGGAAAAAGAGAGATATGGTGGGGGACAGCAAAAACTGGTAATTAGATATATGACATGTCACATTAAATTATTTCTTGAATAAACTTTGGCAAATCATAAATAATTATGATAATTTAGCATCGTACACCTTTGCCACATTCATACATGATGGGAAGGTATTAATGTGCCATAGAATAAATGGATCTCACTGCTATGATATAACAAATAACAGCCTTTTATTTCCTTTTGATGGATAGGATATATGCATTCAGATATAATAACTGCAACTGGCATATTTGAATTGTTCCTGACATGTTATGTAGTGGTGCCATGTTTAATGTTATCACCCCCCAACAAGAGGTTTTCTGGTCTGATTCTTGGCTGGGGTGTCTTGTGTGTGGATTCTGCATGTCCTCCCTGTATTTGAATGTTTTTTTCTTCAGGTGCTCCGGTTTCCTCCCACATTCCAAAGACATGCATCTGGAGTGTTTTTCCCTGTGCTCCGCTGAAAATGGGCTCTGTTCCAATCAGTCTTTCCCAGTAAATAACTGTTAAATAAATAAATGTTATTGTTGTTAATATTTACCGTGCAATAAAAACTAATTGTTGCTTCTGGGTATTCAACCCACACACATTTAATCTGGTGTTCTCATTGCCTAAGGCAAGCAGCTAGAGTTGCTGGGGAAGACTTGCATTTGATATCAAGACTGAGCTATGCCTGCTCAAAATGCTAGTGATTGAGAGATGGAAATAATTTCTGGCTTGAATTTGAACTTGAGTCATGCCTACCACATGCCTCTTTGACGCAAGTTAATCTCTTCTGGTGTAGCTTATGGTTTGCAGATATTTCTGATAGAGCTCTACAGTACAAAAAGAAATATATATGAAACCATAATCAGTAACTGCAATGACTGGCTAGATCATTAATGTCATATCACAGGCAGATTATGGGTCAGTATGCTTGAACAACTAGAGGTGCTGACAGTCCTAAATTAAGCCTCCCATCAGCTTAGGAGTTCCTGCTTGCTCTTCTTAAGGTCACTGTAGTGGTGTGACATTTTTTTCCACTGTATGGAATGCCAGTTGCACTGACATCTGGTATAATTCTCCTGCAGTGGCCTATGGCTGTGGTGCTTCATGAGGAGTGCTACAAATATCCTGGACTCCTCAACACCGTACCTTTGTGCTCTAAATTTAGCACCATTATCTCCCTCACCTGCCATGACTGCAAAAATCAAACTAACAAATTATATCTGAATTGGCAGTCTATTCAGATCTCACATGAAACTGGTCATGTGCAAAGACACACAGCCTTGCCAGCTGCATTTGTGCAATTGAAAGCAGATGGATTTCTTGCCAAAGTGGCTGTGGTGGTGCAGTGGTTAGCGTAGTCACCTCAAAACAAGTGGCTCTCCAGTTGAATTCTTGGCTGGGGTGCCTTCTGTGTGGAGTCTGCATGTCCTCCCTGTGGTCACGTGGGTTTACTTTGGGTGCTCCGGTCTCCTCCCACATTCCAAAGACATGCAATAGGTGGATTGAGTACTCTAAATTGACTGTAGGTGTGAGTGTGTGGTACGAATGAATTACCGCGGCAGGGCTGGCCACCTGGCGACGTAAACCTTGGCTCAAGATGATTGTCACTGCTGAAGTGACACCCCGACTCCATGTGCAAAATGGCAAAAGGAGTTGAGGATGGATGGGTAGATGGATTCCTTGACAGACACATTGGCACTACTCATATCACATAACAGTAAAGGTATGAAACACAACTTTGAGCTTTGCCATGTGTGATGCCCAGCCTTTTGACACAGGTTCCAATATTTGACAATGGAATGTTTAATGGCATGGCTTTTTTAATCCTTCCAGTTTAGAAGGCAGAATATGATGAATTTTGACATATTGTGATATAGAATCTAATCCATTGGATAAAGCATTCTAAATTAACACCTAGCTTATTAAATTAAACTACCTTTTTAAGCATGTTAGTTAGAGATATATTAAATTCAGAATGAATGGCAATTCACTTCAGACAGGCCTGAATGTGTGTGATTTTACCTCATCCTTGGAATTCACTCCTGTGTAAAAGTTAGTATTTCTGTTTGTAAATATAAGGGTGCAGTTTAATGAACTGAGTAATGCAGGTTAGGGTATGTTAAATACATAGTACATAGCTGTCCTAAACACATAATTAGTATATGTGATGAGTCATGATGATAATAAGAAAAGTATTGTGCCCATTATGTATATGCAAGAGAATTTATATGAAATATTATTGTCATGCTTAAAAAATTGTACACACATTAGAGTGATATTATATGCAAAGTATTAATGATATATGCTAAATAGAAAACTTTAGTTATGCAAGCATTACTTATGCATCGCTTACAATTAACATGTTCACATTATCATTTGTCTTTATATTTACAGTTCTGATCAAAATGTTGTGAGAAATTTAATTCTGACACTATTGGTAAAAATATATTTCAGCTGGATTCAAACCCTTAATGACATGTGTTCTTTAACTCACGGTACTTATACCTTCTGCCATAGAGATAGGTAAGTGGCAGGTGGAATTTCTCCACTCAGTACTGTTCAGAGTGCTAAGGAACACACCATTGTCAGGTGTATCGGCACTACATAAGGCAGCCTAAACTAAATGTTTCACTTTTTTCTTAGTGAATTGCGTTTGTGTATTGCAAAGTGGACAGCAAATGCAAACTAAAATGAAAAAAAAAATCACATACTGTGAAAAGTTGCAGTGCGATCTCTAAGTAGGATATGAATAATGCATCATGTGCAGTATTTCACTCAGTTCACTTCATTTACCCCTTGTCCCACAAATCTGGAAGTTATGTCAGCTGCATTCTTTGCAGTAATTACTATGCACAGAGGTCGCATATTTGCACTACAGAAGGCAGCCTAAACTAAAGTTTTCACTTTTTCCTTAAGCAGCAAACCATTTTTGTGCACTGCCCAGCAGAGAGCAAATGGAAAAGGCAGAAAAAAGCTGACAGTAAATTAAATGTAATTAATGTGTATATGTAGTAATGACTAAAGCAAGATGTGTATTCAAGTGGTACATTCATCCTTCTTATATCTCATTTCAACATGGGAAATGTTCTTGTGGAACACATTATCATACTTGTAGTTGATGCAAATAATGAGAAAGTGGACACAACAGCTCACATGTTATTAGCAATATTGGCAAAAATGGATTTTAAATAATAGAATGGTATCATAACATGTGATTAAATATGTAGTCAGACTACCCTCTTTAATATTATCAGTTAAGTGGATTCTAACCATGCATCAGCTATCCTTTTTTTTTCTTAACTCAGTTAATACAAACGAACTTTAGCTTATGGCATAGGAATGGTGAAGGTCACATTAAACAGCAGTAATGCACTTTTTTCACACAACACACACAATTAATGTTGACATAATTTTTAATGACTCATTTGTCTATCATTTTTAGTCAATACTGACATTAATTGAGTTTGTCACCTCACCACATCCATACAACAAAATGAGTACCAAGGTTTATTATGGCCTCCCTGAATAAAATGATCTGTGAACAGGTTTCAAACCCTGCATTACCTGCACTGTTTCTCTAAGCTGAGTATATTTACACATTATGCAACGGAGCTATGTGTTTTACAGCTTGAGTTTATTTACCTAGTACTGTCCTGACTACTGAGGAAGGTGCAACAATAACAGTCTTAACTGTGCCATCAATCGTAGTCTAAGTAATATTTGTCAGTTTTTACCTTCGGCAGTGAACTGCCATTCATTGTTAATGGCCACTGCCAGTCACTGGAGTACAATGCCAAATGGCAGGCAAAGGAGAAAGTGAAAATAATAAAAAAGCATTAAACAATACTTTTTGAACCAAGCACTTCAAGTGTATATTTCTTATTTTTAATCAACTTTCTTATCTTTCAGCAGGAACCTGTATGGATTTGAGCTATCAAACCAGGGTATTCAGAACAATCACTAATGATTATTTCCCATATTTGCTAGAGAGAAAGACATATTTAGAAAGGAGAAAAAGTGTTTAGAGGTACTGAAAAGATTACATTGTATCAAGTTACATTGAAAGTGCAACAGAGACAAGTTATAACAGTGCTCCTTTCTCATTTGACAGTAAAATGTCTGGATGACTATGATACCGCCAACAGTAGAGAATATTAAACAAAAAGTGAAAACACTACAGGTATATTTCTCTCATTGTTTATAGTTTATCATTCCCTTATCTATGCTTTCTTAACAGCAATTCCATCTCATTTGTTATCTGTATTAAACCTTAATGTGCTCCTCTGAATATGAACAACATTTTTTAGCAATGCGCACCAATTGTGGTCATTAAACCCAGCATTTGAATGTTAGGAATGTTGCTCTTCTAACTCAGTCAATGTACTTTCAGACTTTTTGGTAAGTCTCTTCTCCCTGACACACCCTCAGTAAGTGTATACCAAAGAGGGAAGATGGTGAAACACTGATTGTTCCTGCATTCAGACTAATCCCAACACCACCAATCCTCCTTTCACATCCACTCTTCAAACAGCACCATAACAGAACCTGTAACTCATACAAAACTACTCGAGGTAACTATTGACACTGGCTGAAAATTCAATAAGCACATAGCAGCAGTAATTCAAAAAACCCACATAAAACTAGGCTTCCTATACAGAGTCAAGCCTTACCTTATGAACTCCACCAGACAATCTATTGTCAGGACACACTTACTATCCACTCTCCTATATGATTCACCTGTCTTTACAAACCTCAAGAAAACTGACTTAACTAAGTTTGAAACTTGATATAACAAGATTGTCAGACTTGTAGCCAGTTCTCCATATTGAACCCACAACTGCATTGCTCTCCACCAATTGAACTGGCTAGAACTATCCAATCTGTTATACTACACCCAACTAACAGCTTTTCATACAATAAGTGTTGAGCTTCAAAAGACCAAAAGAAAAAAAAGCTCAGGAACTTTTGTAGGGAACTTTGATTCTTTGGCTTCAAGCTACTACTTTTTGTTTCTTTCTTTTGTTGTCAGCTTTTCATACAGTGATATACCTGAAAAATGCCCATCTCTCCATAATCTTCTACAACCCCAGACTGCTAACAAAAGCCTGAGATTCACTGGCAAATTCCTCCTAAAAGTCACAAAATCAAACAACAGTTTTGGGGACTCACTGTACCTAATCACATCTCTAGGATATGGAACACCATCCCACAGCAAATCATAACTACCATTAACAACTCCAAATTCAAGCAGCTCCTTAAATCCCACCTAACCAATTCATGGCACTGTACGTGTACATCTCCTGGTTGATGTCATCTCTCTTCAGACCTTATTACACCCTCTCCCTTTCCCTACATACCAGCCACACAAATCCAAACACACATTTCAGTGCACCCATACTACCCACACTATACTATCCCAGTGTATTTTACAATTCTCTTTGCTCAATGTTAACTCACATATGTTCTCCTTGCCCATAACCTCACATGTATAGTATATCCTTGATCGCTATCTTACTCTAATCTTTATACCAAACACTCTCACCCTATCTATACCATCTATCCTGCAGCTAGCCACCACACCCACTGTAAAATAATCAATAAGCACATTACAGTATTTTCTTTGTCATTGTTTTCTTCATTACTCTAAGATGTAAATAATCTACTCTTTGTAAACCATATTTGCTTGAATGTTTATGCCTGTACTTCAATTACAATTTTTTGTATTGTATTGTATTGTGCAATACTACTATAGATGTGTATCTGTTGTATCTTAATGTGGAGCCTTTCTTCCCGGGCCTCCTCTGAAAATGGACTCCATGTCTAGTCTGATCTCCCCAGAAAATATCAAATAAATAAATAAATATATAAATAAATAAATAAGGAATCATTGACCACTTTAAGCCATTAGCAAGTAACTATTAATCCCTGCAGGCTAGGGCATGTGGATGCAATCATGTTGCTCCTTACTCCATGTTTACCTTTCCTGCACTTAGTGCAGGTTGTGTTATTCAAGAATGCTAATGATTTAACACCTCATTTGCATACTTGCAATAGTCACGGGACTGACTTTGTAGTATATAAAAGTAATCAAGTAGCTAATGCAATTGTATTGTACTAGGGAGACTGGTTCCAGAGAGCTTGATACTGTTACTAAACACAATTCTGGGGGAATATCTACTTTCTACTCTATGTTATTGTGAAGGTATGTTGCTATTTCTTACATAATGCTTTTAGTGTAACATTAAGTGTGAATTGAAATGCCTGTGCCACAAAACATGTATTTACCCTATGTTTTTTTCTTTATCCTTTCAGTCATGTCTGCATTATAAACAGTTTGCTAGAGAATGATACCTGATATATCTTTTGTAGGTTGCATTTTATTGTCATTTGCAATTATTGCAGATGAGTGTAGTATAACTTGTAACAAGGTCTGGCATTTTTACATGTGTTAGCACAAATAAGTGTTGACTTTGTGGTATCTATCTGGCTGCCCTAGACAGCATTGGAGATGCATGTACAATAGTTGTCTTACATTTCTACTACTACATTATGAATTGTTCATAGGTTCATAGGTTCATAGGTTGGTACTAGGCTATCAGCCCTAGGGCCTATACAAGCCTAGCCATAACAATTCCCTGGCTATTTCTTCCCACATTATTTACTTTCCTGGACCCCTGTCTAGCAGGGCAACTGACGTGATCCCTGGGGTGAATTTCCTTTCTCCCATCCAATCGTCAAGGTTCCTCTTGAAGAGGTCCAAAGAGGCACTCTGCTTGATGTATGGGCAATCTATTCCAGAGTCTGGGGAGTCTCTGGGTCAGGAACCTATCCCTCCAGCATGTTTTGTTTATTGTGATGACAAGATTTAGATCCCTGGAGCATGTAGCTCTGAGGGATTGGGATTTCTTTAAGTGTAGCATGTCCAACAGCTCTGGGTTTGACATGGCCTTGTATGTTAAGCAGAGATCGCCTCTGAGTAGACGATATGTGACAGAGTATAGCTGGAGTTTTTAAGGCGGTGTCAGCATAGCATCTGCTTTAGGCCTGTGATTCTTTTTAGTGAGGTATTCTGAGAGGCCTTTGTTGCTTTGCAGTTGAGATGTCTTACATACCTTGAGAGGTTCTTGTTAATGTTGTGGTGTAGTACACAGTTACACAAGCATGTGTTTTCTGCATTACAGAACTGTTATATATTGTTGCTCATATTTTCATTTAAAATAATTTTGTGTGGGGGTCCAACATGTGTGTAGTGATAGATAGCATTATGTTTGAACTTGTGTGCATGATGGCCACATACATTCATGCATAGTTTAGTTCATATCAATCCTGTTTATTATATATTTCATAAAATATATTCGTAAAAACCTGCCCAAGCAACAGGGACCTCCAAAGCAGAAACACAAGCAACCTCCACCCCCCAACACAACCCAAATGATGCATAGCCCACAAACTCAGTGTGCCACTCAACCACAGCCCATAAGGCATAACAACGTACCCAACACTCTAGTCATAGGTGACTCTATAGTCAGGCACACTGATGTTCCACTCACCAGGCTAAACAAGGAGAAAGTTACTGTCAGCTGCCTGTTGTGTGCCAGGATCCGCCACATAATGTATGCACTCAGGTCACTCCACAACAAGTACAAATATGACTCTGTCATTGTCCATGTTGGTGTGAATGACCTGAGACGTACCTCCTTGGACTACATGAAAAGGGACATGGAGGAGCTGTCTGATCTTGTAGCCCAGGCAGGTATGACCCTAGCCCTGAGTAGCATCCTGCCATCACCCAGAATGATACCACAGTACAAGGACAAAATGATTGACTTCAACAATTGACTAAGCTTCTGGTGTCATTCTAAGGGGATCCAGTATCTGTCTGCCTGGGATGACATGATCGACAAGCCACAATGCTTTGCCAGAGATGGCCTTTACCTGTCGCCCCTGGGATTCTGGATACTGGCTATGGCTCTAGCCACCCCTATAGTGCCTTTTTTAGGCAAGATTCAAATGACAAATTTACCACCCTAACAGGTACAGGCAAGAAGAATCTGAGGGTATTGCTACTCATTGCTAAAAGTCTAAACCTCAAAATGCACTCTCTCAAGAAACTCCTTAAAATGGAGAACATCTACATCTGTGCAGTGACAGAGACCTGGTTCAAGGCTCCAGAGAGTACCCCTGCATTACCAGGCTATAATTCATACCACACCTTTCAGCCACCTAACCTGGACCAAAACAGTAAAGGTGGAGGCGTGTCCATATTCATTAAGGATATCCACACCTCCAGGCTAGTTGCTCAGCATAATGCATCCGAGATTATCCAAGTGCAACTAACTCTGGGCAAGACCGCAATCCAAATTGTAGCTTGCTACAGATCCCCCCCATGCCCCAGGATTCCCACTCCTCATTTCTTAATACACTGGAAAATATTAGGGTACAACCTAACACCCTAATAATGGACAATTTCAACTACCCTACCATTAACTGGGAAAACTACTCATGTACCAACTCTTGTGCTCAACGTTTTCTAGAATTCATAAATTCCAATGCCATGGATCAACTTATCCACACCCCCACCAGGGGCAGCAATATCCTAGACCTGGTTATTACCAACATGGGCAACCGGTGCTCCACACCAGAGGTCAATTCCTCGTTGGTCAGATCTGATTATAAGCTAATAACCCTAGGCATCCACATCCCTCCCCCACCACCCATTATGGAAACTACAGTAAAAAATTTCTCCAAAGCCAATTTCACGCTTCTTAAGACAGAAGTGGCAAACTTCACAACACCCACGCTGATGGGCAATAGAGGTATGACTGCTGAATCCTGCACAAATGCACTTTATAAGCACTTACATGAGTGCATGGATTGTGCAATCCCTAACAGAACCAAGCTGCTATCCTCCAAAAAAGGAAGCCAATCTGGTGGTCCCCTGCCATAAACAAACTCTACAACAGAAGAAAGAAATTGTTGCAAAAAAGAGTAAAATCCCATGATTGGAGAAACTACCTGGTCAGCTTCAGTAAGAAGCTGAGATCCCTCATAAAATACTCCAAAGCTAGTTATGAAAACAAAATTGCCACTGACTCTAAAGACAACCACAAAGCATTCTACAGCTATGTCAAGAATCTCAATGGCAACACTCAGATCTGCTCTGAGTTACAGCACAATGGCACTAAATATACAGAACCAATGAATATTGCCAACATCCTGGCAGATAGGTTTGGTGCTAACTTTACCCCTCTGTCATCCCCTAAAGGGCCCATCTCTATACCAGAAGAATGCAAATGTTCCTGTAATCATGGCTGCACAGGTAAAAAACACACTATCCAAAGCCAAGAACACAGCATCCATGGGACCTGACGATATCCCAGGCTGTGTTCTACATGAACTACAGAACGAACTGGCACCCCACCTAAGTACCATGTTCAGTCATAGCCTCACCTCAGGCTGTGTGCCCACTGAATGGCGCACAGCGACAGTTATCCCACTCTACAAAGGGGGAGCCACCACAGACCCCAGAAACTACTGCCCCATTAGCCTAACAAGCCTGGTCTGCAAGGCTATGGAGTGTATCATCATGGAACTTATAAACAATGACATTGGTAATCTCCAAACTCAGGACCCCACCCAGTTTGGGTTGGTAAAAGGCAAATCATGTCTCCTAAACCTGATAGACTTCTTTGAAGCAGTCACCAAAGCCATAGATGAGGGTAAGGTGGTTCACACAGCCTATCTAGATCTCGCCAAGGCTTTTGATACCATCCCTCACTCTGGAATTATAGATAAACTTACTAAACTAGGTATAAATCCCTATGTCACAAGATGGGTTGCCAACTGGCTCACTGACAGAATCCATACTGTGAAAGTAGCAGACTCCAAATCCAGCTTCAGACCAGTGACAAGTGGAGTACCACAGGGTTCAGTCCTGAGTCCTCTCCTGTTTGGTATCTACTTTTCTGAAGTACAGGCCAACACAGAAGGTCTTTGGCTAACTATGTTCGCAGATGACTGCGAACTAGGAGCCATAATCAAAACTCCAAAAGATGTGGACATCCTACAAAAGGGCCTTGCTGAGACAGATGCCTGGTGTCAAAGCCATGGCCTCAAGCTCAATGCCAAAAAGTACATTGTCATTCCTTTTGGTAAAAACTCAATACCCATGAACTACCACATGGGTGGTAGTCTACTTAACACCGAAAGTGTGATAAGAGACCTTGGGACACAGGTGAACAGTAGTCTCTCCTTTGATAATCACATTGCCACAGTAGTCAGGAAATCCTTCTATGTGGCACACCTCATCACAAAAGGTTTCTCATCCAGGAAAAAAGAGGTCATTGTTTCCCTCTACTCGTCACTCATTAGAC
Organism: Protopterus annectens; assembly: GCF_019279795.1. Taxonomy (NCBI): domain Eukaryota; kingdom Metazoa; phylum Chordata; order Ceratodontiformes; family Protopteridae; genus Protopterus; species Protopterus annectens. The sequence goes on from NC_056730.1 coordinate 209,828,078, forward strand.
CCATTGTAGAGTACAATACCCCTTTTGGTATGTACCTCACAAGACATCTACAACAACTGGAAACGCCACAGAAATACCTCACAAAGAGGATTACTGGCCTCAATGAGATGCCCTATGCAGACCGTCTCAATAAACTACAGCTTTATTCTGTTGCATATCACCTACTCAGAGGCTATCTCTGCCTAACACACAAAGCTATGTCAAACCCAGAGCTTTTAGACATGCTCCACTTAAAGAAATCCCAATCCCTATGAGCTACATGCTCTAGGGACCTACCCTTGTCATGACAATAAACAGAACATGCTGGAGGGATAGATTCCTGTCCCAGAGACTTCCCATACTCTGGAACAAACTACCTATCTATATCAAACAAAGCTCCTCATTAACAGTGTTCAAGAAAAATCTTGATGGTTGGATGGGAGATAGGAAATTCACCCTGGGGATCACTTCTGTGGCTCTGCTCGACAGTGGCACAGGAAAATAATTTTCTTGGGTGGCGAAGCCAGGGTACCTTTGGCTAGGCTTATATAGGCCCTAGGGCCAATAGCCTAGTACCTACCTATGAACCTATGAATCTATATGCATCTGTTTTCTGTTTCATGACATACAGGGATATAGCATCCCTGAAGACATCTCTATCCCACAATTATAGTAAAAAATCCAGAAATTGGCAAAATACTCTGTTTAAATAGTCCAAGTAAATTCCAAAAAAGAAAGAGGTATGAAGAAGCAGTTGTACAATAGACTGTGAAATTGCTTACCGTGTTTTATTGCTTTTATTGTTTTATGGTGAATTACAGTTTTTTACAGCACTCCAGCCGTGGTATACTCTCTTTCTTTTTTGGAATCTATCCCACAATTCACTATAAACTGATGCAGAAAATGAGTTCATTATCCATGCTTTCCATTGCCATGGAACTTTTCTCTTAAAGAGAGGTAGAGATGACCAATCCGCCTGAGAGATTATATGACAGCAAATGGTCAATGGCATCAGTGCTGTTATTGAGCATGGGAGAAGTTACTCCCAGATATGACACTGGGCAAGTGACATAATAACCACTGCCCACAGTAGGATAGCTGCAGTTGACTGAAAACAGGTGGCTATTGGAAGCGATCTTGAAACCAAACCAGCACTAATTAAAACAGAGGAGTTCCTGTCCACTGTCAGAGATCCAGATAGCTCAGCAGAGGGTTCACACAGAATCACTGATTTTGATGCTGATGTGAACAACCTACCTAGAGACTCAAGCAGAGATTTCAGGTATGCAAAATGCAAGTGATATTGTTATATCTTTGTATACGTATATCTTAGAAGAGGCAAAGTCTAGAGGTGCAAAGCATCTGTCTGACACTGAGGCTGTGGCTACTACATCCATTATTTTAGACACGATAAGTATAATTAGGCATACACATGACATGGAGACCTATGATATAGGACAGGTTGAGGGTGACACACTTGATCTGAGAAGTGTGGTTACTCCAGCTGCAGAGCTAGATGCTTCTCCCCATAGCCATTGTGAGGGTGAGGTGCCACACAGTAGGGTTGGTAGAGTTGTTCTGAGGGGGACTGCTGTCCATATATACAACAAGAATGTCCAGAGCCCAATAAATGTAGCAAAAATTGATTAAAAAAGCTTATATAGACCCTATAATTATCAGATTAACCTTATTAATCAATTATAACATTTCTAATTAAATTAGAAGTTTCCAATTATATTCCACATTAATACCATCAGGGGTCAGGGTACCATATTTAAGAATAAACAAGGTTTCATTGTGTAAGAGATTTTTCTTAATCCCTATGCAATCCTCACATAAAATAACTTGCTCCAAAACTGTACCCTGAAGCCCCTCCGGATTACCATTATGATATTGTTTAAAATGCATGGCACGAGGGCCTTTAAATTTTCCATTTTTTATATCCCTCACATCTTCTTGCAATCTTACCTTGAAAGTCCTCTTGCTTTCGCCAATACAAAACATATTACAAGAACACCTCAAAGCATATACAATAAATCTGTATCACAACAAAACATACAATTCACTTTAAAACATATTTCATTAATTCTATCAAAAGTCCTAGCTACAAACTTACAAGTAATACATTTGCCACACTGAAAAGTTCCCAACATTATGGGATTCCTATTTATTCTACAAATAGGAACTACAAATTTGCTATGCACTATTATATCTTTAATACGCATTCCTCTATGGAAGGAGAACATAGGATTCCTACATAGCTTAATAGAAAATTCTTTAAATTTGAATACAAAGCCCCAATAATATCTAATCATTTTCACTACCTGCTCAGCTAACAAGTCATAAGTAATGACTACATACATTTTTTGCTGTTTCTTCTCAAAACCCTCTGTATTAACTTCCATATTACCATCATATCTATGCTCAGCAAATTTGGTATTTATTTATTTAACTCCCTGTAAAGAATCAATCACAGAATCTTTGTTATAGCCTCTCTCGGTGAACATTGTAGCTGTTCTTTTTTAATTACCATTCTTTTTCAATACTATTATTACATAATCTCTTTACACATAACAACTCACCATATGACAATGCCTTAAGCAAATGGGGGGAGTGGTTGGCAACTACTGGCATCCAAAAATTGGATGCCATCCTCAAACTTCCTACATATCCTGCTTTTGACCCTGCCATTAATACCCCCCTTCTAGATATATGTCTAAAAATTTCACTTTCTTCCCATATTGGAGACCATCAGATTGCAAACCAAACTTATTTCTCTGCAGATCATGAAAAAATGTTTAACCTTCTCCTGAGTCCCCTACACACAAAAAATAAATCATCTATGTACCTATAGTATTTCATAACATGCTTCTTCATAAAGTCATGACCATACAAACAATCAATTTCAAACAGGCCCATCATAATGTTAGCATACAATGGCTGCTGTTTACCCTCTTCCTGATGCTGGTGTGTAATTAGATACTGCCAGATGTACGTGTAAAGCCATAGTGGAGGCAAAAGTATGTTCAACCATGGCCTTGGAAGTGATAGTATAAGTACTTAACATCATGCATTTTGATATGCGTGTCTCCCTCTCTGTGAGGACAAATCCTTGACAGGATGTATGACACACGGGTTCCTATTATGTAGTCAAACTATTACCAGTTCGAACGCTATGGTCAAAACCATATGTTCGAACTTGTAAAAGTTTGAATACGTAAAAAAAAAAAGCAAAGAAAAAAACATAACTAACTGTTGTAAGCAGGGATCAAGCCCCCCTGAACCCCCCACACGGGGGGCTGTACTCCCCACAACCCCCAGTCTTTAAATATACCAACTCCGAGATCGCACTACAATGCAGAAAGGGAAGATTTCCATTTACTGCACTATAGTGCGATCTCTGAGTTGGTATATTTAAAGAGTGGGGTGTGTGGGGGTGTAGGGGGGCTTGCCCCCCCTGTTTACAACAGTTAGTTTTGTTTTTTCTTTTTTTTTTTTGTTTTTTGTTTTTTGTTACGTGTTCGAAGTTGTGAAACTTCGAACATAAGGGCTCGACTTTATTATGTTCAAAGTTTCAGAACTTCGATCACATAGTAGGAACCCTGATATACTGGATTGAACAGTATCTGTGATGGAATATCTGCTGATGGAGAGTGGGTATCCATGTGGCATGAGAGCCATTACATTTCCTGGTCTTTGGACATGTGGCAATGCAGGATCCTGCTCCTACAGTGGCATTACTTCCACTGCTCTTTAAATGATTGCAGTATTCAGACCAAAACGTGGTAGGCCATGGAGTCATGCTCCTGGACCTAGTCATGCGGAACGCTCAACCAGCAGACATCATTCATGTTCAGGTAGCAACCTGACTTCTAGCCGGGGCCATGAAAGTAGCAGATACAACTCTTGACAGAAGTTGTTCTTATGGTCAGGGACGGAGATACTGAACTGACTGTTCTACTGTGCATGCTTCCAACCTGCCCAAGATGCCAGGACATACTGTTAGCACAGTGCTTGATTGTGTTCATGCAGACACATATACATTAAAAAATAAAACACTTGTCCATACCATCTCATACACACGCAACCTATCTAAACAATACTGTTGAATGCTATGCATTTATTTTTACTGGCCCTAAGCACTGTATATTCTTGCTAGATACACGTGTTTTTTTTCTCACTTCTTTGTTGTCTGTCCTGCCCTCCTACCACCCCCCCACCCTACACTCTGTTCAAATGATAACTGTGCCCTGCCCTTTGCATATCTTTCTGACTTAGAGTTGCATATATGTTTGATGCACACAGTGGATAGCTAATGCTTGCTTTCTCACAAGATTATTAATATGTATTACAGACAAAAGATTTTTGATTTTTTGCTCCAAAGCTTTTGTGAATGATTGCTTATATAATTATTAAACCTCATTGTATTTCAGTTAGTATTGTAATTAAAGCAGTGGAAGTAGTAGGTACTTCACAGTTGCTTCTTAATATAGCTGTTCCATGTTTTCTCGATGGTGGTTGCTTGAAATGCTTGATGTACAGTATTGGTTATAATGTGCAACTGTATATTGCAAAAATCTGACATAGGAGATATTACTGAAATAAATGTACACCTCAGACAAATGCTCTGCTTAGGGATATATATTATGAGACTACTTAGTTATATATTTTTTTCATTAAAGTTTTCACACTTACTTTGTCATCACTGCAAGTAACAGTGGTTTTCTTGGGGACTGTACCTGTCTGATGCTATTAGAAGACAGCCATTACATGGTTAAGTATAGGTTGTGGAATTTGATAGGCATCAGTTTTCCTATATATACGTAAGCTTTGTCCTAAATAGTGATTGTGTGTGCTATCCTTTGCCTCTTAACAGGAGCCTAGGCATACTGCACATGCCTCCTTCTGCCAGAACTACGTACAACTGGTGGTTTTCCCTTAGGCTCTTCATCTGTATCTGCTGCTGGCCCTCAATGTGATCCTTGAAACTGTGGCCCTGCCCCTTGCTATCCTTGTTGAAACTGTTTCCTAAGAATTATATTGTGTAACATGGCACAGACTGTCATTATTTCAGCAGAGGTGCCCAGGTTGTACTGCAGTGCACTTCCTGATATGTCCATTCACAGGAAAATTAATTTAAGTAATACAAAAGCATGTTCTATGATACTCCACTTTTGAGCATGGGCCTCATGGTATCATTGCTCAGTGGGGTTGTGTGCATTTCTCATAGGTGCCATGAACCAAGGCTCAAATGCATAACCTGCATCCCCCACTAGTTGCCCTTGAGGAATGTCACTCCTAGCAAACTTGGTGTATGGCTCCTAGGTATGCCATATGTGTGAGTCATGGAAATGGACTGGGGTTACCTGCACAGACATTCTAGATGATCCCTTAAGCATTACATACAACCTGACAGTTTATAGAGTAGAAGCCTTTTTCTCTTAATGTACTTCCTTCCCTGTCACCATTGTGGGCCTTGTTATTTCTATTTTGTGCAATCTATGGTCCCCAGCACTTCAAGGAAATGTGCTACTGCATAGAATTACTGCAAGATTCTTGCTCTCTCCTGTGGGATGACTGGGGATAGATGTGATCCCTTGCATGCTGTAGCATTGCGTTTAAAAATTGATGTAATATTCTAGAGGCTGATGCCTGTGACATCCCTAATATATCCTGTGTTGGTCTATAAAAAGTACCACTAGCCAGTATGCATAATGTTACATATACATTTGTTTCCACTGGAATGTTCCTGTTGCCTGAGATGGAGACGGCAGAGGTTGCATACTTCTTCCATGTGTTTCCCTGTTCACCCCGTATCTCCCAGCAATTTCAGTGTCATTCAGTCCATGATATATCAAATGAGGTCTAAACACCCTTCTTTTTGCCTGAGGTCTAGCAACAGCAGCACCCTGATTTAAAGCGTGCTGCACATACAGCATAATAATAGTGACAGCAATCCCTAACGTTTCTTTTTTATAAGTGTAATTATGCTATGTAAGAGTTTTGGTGTACAGGACAAAAGCCTGCAGTAACTGTACATGATTGCTTTAGAGGTCCTGAATAGCTCTGCCATATTGTATTGGTTAATTAGCATGGAATTTAGTTCTGTATGTTGTCATTAGCATATTCTGCTCATTCCCTTTATTTGGCATCTCTAGGCGCTGTGTAGAGCTATTTAATGAATAATAAATAGCTCGCAGCATTGCCAGTATGACAGCTACACTTCATGTAGCTGTTAATGAATTAGATCCCCCATTTTTTCAGTAGTACATATTGAGTATAGACTGTCAAGGGGACAACAACAAAAATAATGGTGCAGAAACTCCAGAAGACTTGAAAACGTCCAGACAAACTTGTTTGTATATACAAAGAAGGGGGGATAAACCAGGGAGCATACTCAACAAAAGGGAAAAAGTTTTGTGATTCAAAACGTACTTTTGACCTGAAGAACAGGAGTTTTGTTCAATATAGTACAACATTGTATGCTTATAGGTTTGACATTCTGGCAGATGACATATGTCTAGAAGATGTATTACACTGAGGAAAAACAAGTAATTGCAGCTTTTCTCATTCATAAAGGAATACAAAGACTAGACAATTCATGTTCTCATGTGTAAATAAAAGGTACGATTTTATAATTCTGTCAGTATGGATAGACAGCAGGTGATTTAGGGCTGTATTAAAGATATAGGCAGCAGCATAAAGAAGATATGTGAAAAATAGACTAACATAGCTACACCAGCTCTGTACTTTGTAATTCACTGTTCACTAGAATGAGATGGTAATTTAAATAATTTCAGTCATACCATCCTTAAGTGCACACTTTAAATCAAGCTGAAGCCAGCAATATTTTAAGAAGGTGAACATGAGAATGAGTGTTTGTATTTAATGTAATAGCATGTCGTGGTGTTTTTATAGATAAGAAATGGTGACCTTGTAGTGCTGTATGTTGTCACTGTTGTTACTTTAACATTAGCATAGTTTAATTAAATTAGCATAATTTAATTAAAATAAAACCTTGCTCTAATGCCTATGATAGCATAACGTCATACTTTCTTAAGCTTGCTGCTGATGGGATCACTTATTCCATTAGCATCCTAATCAACAGAGCCATTCAGGAACCCTAGGTCCCCAAACTCTGGTGTAAGGCCTACATCCTTCATCTCCACAAAGGTGCCAAAAACATCAACAACTCTAGCTTCTGTCCCATAGCTATCCTCTCCCCAATCTCAAAAATCATGTAAAAATGCATCCACCTACAACTTATGCCCTAATTAACCCAATACCATCTCCTTACCAAAACCCAACATGGATTCCGACCAGAACATAGTACTACAACAGCCCTCCTCTCTTTCCATGAAACTGTCAATTGTGCCCAAGACACTGGGAAAGTAGTATCCACAGTGCTTTTGGATATTTCCAAAGCATTCAATACTATTTCCCATACCCAGCTTCTGAGCCATCTTTCCAACATCTGTCTTTCTCAAAACACCCTATCCTGGTTCTCTAGCTACTTGTCCAACAGATCACAGGCTGTGAAATGGAAAAAAAAGTATTTCTTCTTTTCTCCATACCCCTCCAGGTGTGCCCCAGGGATCCATACTGGGTCCTATGCTGTTTAACATCTTTATCAACACGTTTCTCTCTGCCATTCCCAGTGCTACAGTAATTCAGTATGCAGACGACTCAACTTTAGTCTGCTCTGCTACTAATCTCCCTGATCTTCTAATAAAAACTCAAGCCGCCTTCTCAACCACCGAAGCCTGGATGCTCTAAAACCATCTTTCCCTAAATGCAAATAAATCAAAAATATTAATATTTCCACAATCAAACTCCTTCCCTTTAGACAAAACCTGTTTTCAAGTACTAAGCCAAAACAACACCTCTATCAAAGTCATTCCCCATGCTAAATTACTAGGAGTTATTTTAGATGAGCAACTGAAATTCTACAACCATGTGCTCTACAGGAACAATCGCTTCCTTTCAACCCACTCTAGACATACTCTTGCCTCAACTTACCTCCTTCCCTCCGTTATGTATGATGCTCCCCAGCTAACTAACCTGTCAAACTCTCTCACTTCCTGGTTAGAATCCTGCTATAACAAAATATCCAAGTTTGCCACTAAATCTAAGTACTCCTCCCATCATTGTGAAGCCCCCCATTCTCCAAAGTGGCTGGAATTACATATCTACCTAGTCTATCTTCATCTGATCACAGCCCATAGACTTCTCTTCAACCCTACTAAATGCCCAGCTCTTTCTGACATCCTTCCCCCCTACCAACCTACTAAAACACTCAGATCTGAAAATCAAAACCTAATTAGTGTTCATAAACCTAACCCCCTCACCTGGACAGTTACTCCTCTCCTTTTCCTTAGCCAAAAAATGGAACTCTCTTCCTAAGGACACTGCAGAATCTGGAAAACTTTAAATGACTCCTTCATTCCTACCTTTTCTCTAAATAGAAATGTACCTGCTTCCTTCCAACCTAACCACAATCCTTGCTCTCCTGCTCCTTACTGCTACCTCAATAATACTATCTATTACCAAGCCACCTATATATCTACAGTATTATGGCTTATTACCTTGGAATTTTAACTGTCTGTTTACTGACATTCATAGGTTCATAGGTTCATACTAGGCTATCTGCCCTAGGGCATTTATAAGCCTAGCCAGAGTATGTTTGGCTTTCACCACGCATTTTAAATGAATTTTGCTATGCCCTTTTTCGAGGTTAGTATACTGTGCCTCTGTCTAACAGTGACACAGAAGTCATATCCGGGGTAAACCTACGATCTCCCATCCACTCATCAAGATTCCTCTTGAAGAGAGTCAATGAGGGACTCTGCCTAACCTGGACTGGGATTTTATTCCAGAGTGAAGGGAGCCTCTGGGTTATGAATCTGTCCCTCCAGCATGTCCTATTTATTTCAGTGCTGAGGTTAAAGTCTCTCGAGCACGTAGCTCGATGGGATTTGGAATTTTTGAGGTGTAGCATGTCCCTTAATTCCGGGTTGGACATGGCTTTATACGTCAGGCACAGATCGCCTCTGAGCAGGCGGTATGCCACTGAGTAGAGCTGGAGTTTCTTTAACCGGGCAGCATATGGCATCTGTTTGAGCCCTTTGATCCTCTTGGTGAGGTACTTTTGGGGTCTTTCCATTTGCTGCAGGTGTTTGGTAAGGTACATCCCAAAAGGGGCATTGTACTCAATTATGGGCCTGATGAGGGATGAGTAAAGAGGCATGATGACCTCCCCTGATCTAGTTGTGAATCCCTTCATGATTAGGTGGGCTATATAAAATGTTTTCTAATCACTTTGGCCACGTGGTTGTCAAATGAGAGATTGCTATCAACTTGGGTACCCAGGTCCTTAATTACTTCTTCTGTACTTAATGGATTACCACCTATGTGGTAATTTGTGGGCACTTTGTTTTTGCCAAAGGGGATGACTATACACTTTTTGGCGTTTAGCTTGAGGCCATGGCTCTGGCACCAGTTGCCTGTTTCTATGAGGCCCTTTTGGAGGATGCTTGTGTCAGCTGGAGAATCGATTATGGTGCCCAGTTTGCAGTCCATCTGTGAACTTGGTCAGCCACAGTCCTTCCATGTTGGCCTGTACCTCTGAGAAATATATACCGAACAAGAGAGGTCCCAGGACTGAGCCTTATGGGATGCCACTTGTAACTGGTTTGGAGTCTGACATGGCTCCAGCAATTATAACCATGTGGGTTTTGTCCTTGAGCCAGTTTGCAACCCATCTAGTGACATAGGGGTTTATATTTAAGCTGGTGAGCTTATCTATATTGCTCGAGTGGGGTATTGTATCAATGGCTTTTGCGTGGTCCAGGTAGGCTGTGTGGACCACCTTCCCTTCATCAATGGCCTTGGTGACAGTTTCAAAGAAGTCGACCAGGTTTAAGAGGCAGGATCTGCCCTTAACAAAGCCGAACTAGGTAGGAGCCAGTGTCTGTAGGTCCCCAATATCTTTATTTATGAGGTCCATGATGATCCTTTCCATAGCTTTGCAGACCAAGCTAGTCAGGCTTATGAGGTGATAGTTTCCAGGGTCAGTTGAGGCACCACCTTTGTGGACAGGGACCACTGTTGCTGTACGCCACTCTTTGGGTACATATCCTGTAGTAAGACTGAGATTGAACAGTAGTTTTATGTTTGGGTTTAGCTCTTCTTGGAGTTCATGTAGGACGCAGCCTGGGACACCGTCTGGTCCCATTGATGCTGTGTTTTTTGCTTTGGAGAGGGCGGCTCTTACCTGAGCATCTGAGATGTCAGGGCAGGCAGCACTCTGCTGGGATAGATATTTGCCCTTTTGGTGGGGATGGAGGGGAGAAGTTTGCACTGAACCTGTCAGCTAGGATGTTGGCAATGTCTGTGGGTTTGGTGTATTTTTTGTCATTTTGGACTTATTCTGAGCATATCTGGGAATTCCCACCCAGGTTCCTAACATAACTAAAGAAAGCCTTGTGATTATCCTTAGTGTCCTGTGCAATTTTTCTCTCGAAGCTGGCCTTAGACGATTTTATGAGTGCCCATAGTTTTTTGCTAATACTGATCAGAGATGCCTTCCCTTTTTGGGATTTTGCTCTATCATGTAGTAGCTTCCTCCTTCTATTGTATAGTTTGTTTATGGCTGGGGTCCACCAGACAGGACATCTGCCTTTGGAGGATTGGGTCTTGGTTTTATTTGGGATTGCATGATCCATGCATTCCTGAAAGTGTTCATAGAATGCATTTATAAAGGATTCTGTGGTCTGGGCCGTATTTTCCACAGGCCCGGGGGCTTTGAAGGATTCCACCTCAGTTTTGAGGAGTGTGAAATTTGCTTTTGAGAAGTTTTTCACTGTGGTTTTCTGGGCAGGGGGTGGGGTCAGGATGTGAATATCCAGTTGGATTAGTTTATGGTCTGATCTTACCAGTGAGGGATACACTTCTGGTCTGGAGCATAGAGTCCCCATGTTGGTGATGATCAGGTCCAGTATGTTTTCCCCTCTTGTGGGAGTGGTAACAAGTTGTTCCATAGCATTTGAGTTTATGAATTCTAGGAACCTTTGGGCTAGGGTGTTGGAGCTAGAGTAATGCTCCCAGTCTATGTTTGGGTAGTTGAAGTCGCCCAATATAATGGTGTTTGGAGAGACCTTCATATTTTCTAGTGTTCTCAGGAAGACCATGTGGGGTTCCTGGGTTTGGGAGGGTGGTCTGTAGCAGGCTATAAACTGGAAGGCAGTTTTACCCACTGTTAGTTGCACATGGATAGTCTCTGATGCTTCATGCTGTGCCACCAACCTGGAGGCATAGGTATCTTTGATGAATATTGATACTCCCCCTCCTTTTGTAGTTCGGTCCAAGTTTTGGGGCCGAAAAGCATGGTATGAGGTATAACCTGGTAGTGCTGGGGTGCTCCCGGAAGCCCTGAACCAGGTTTCTGTTACTGCACAGATATCGATGTTCTCCATGCTAAGGAGAGTTTTGAGTGCGTGCATCTTGAGGTTTAGACTTCTGGCATTGAGTAGCATTACTCTTAGTTTCTTATCCCTTGTAATACTTATGGACGTGGGTTTGTCTTTTGAGCCTTGCCTAAAAAAGGCACTATGGGGGTAGCAAGAACCTTTGCCAGTATCTGAAAGCCCAGGGGTGACAGGTGCAAGCCATCCTTAGTGAAGCATCGTGGCTTGTCGAGCATATCATCCTAGGCTGACAGGCATTGGATCCCCTTTGAATGACACCAACACTTAAGCCAATTGTTGAAATTGATCATCTTGTCTTCATATTTTTGCATCATTCTTAGTGAGGGTAAGATGCTACTCAAGGTCAGGGTCATACCGGCCTGGGCTACATGCTCAGAGAGCTCCTCTATGTCTCTTTTCATATAGTCCAAGGAGGTACATCTCAGGTCATTCACACCAGCATGGACAATGACTGAGTCATATTTGTACTTGCCTTGGAGTGACCTGAGTGCTTGTATTATGTGGCAGATCCTAGCACCCGACAGGCTGCTCATCGTGACCTTCTCCTTGTTCAGCCTGGTGAGCGGGACGTCAGTGTGCCTGACGATAGAGTCACCTATTACAAGTGTATCAGGTGTGTTGTTTAGCCTTAAGGGCTGTGACTGTTTGGCACACTGGCTTTGTGAGATATGTGTTGCACGTGTTTTGTTTTGGGGTAGCAGTTGCTTGGGTGTCTGCTTTGGAGGTCTCTGCTGCTTAGGCTGATCTTTATTTAGAGCCTCCAAGTATGTTTTTGTGTGATTATGTGTTTGGTTTGCTGTTGATGGAACCATATATATGACTTGCAATGTGATTGTCTGTTTCATTATGTTACTGTGATATTATTGGGTGTTTCACTATATTAGTTTGATTATTTCTGCTCTTGTTACTATTTTGTATATATTCTTTATTGTATTTGTATTGTGGAGTTTTTCTCCCCAGGCTTACACTGAAAATGGGCTCATTTGGCCCACTGGACCTCCCTGGTCATCAAACTGGAAATAAATAAATAATTATGTATTTACTTCAATGAATTTAGGTAATGTCACCTCATTTCAGGTTCATAGGTGTTTACTAGGCTAATGACAGCAAGGGCCTTTTTAAGCCTGGCCATGCATCCCAAATGTCTGACAAGTTCTGATACCCTTGATAAGTGTAAGCAGGGGTTTAGGAGATGAACCATTTACAGGTTACCTGTGTCCATGAGAGACAAAGGTGCCAAACCAGGGATGAATTTCCAGTTTCCCATACAATTGTCCAAGTTGCACTTGAATTGGGTTAGGGAGGAACTCTGCTTCACATGGATGGGGATCCTGTTCCAGAGATGGGGTAATCTTTGGGATACATACCTATCTCTCCAGGAGGATCTATTCATATCACAGGCATGGTTTAAGTCTTTAGAACTGGTAATTCTGGTGCTGTTTGTTTTGTGGGTATGCAGGAGGTCCATCAGAGTGGGTGCTGACAATGCCATGTATGCCAGGCATATATCTTCTCTCAAAAGCCTGTAGGAGACAGAATACAGGAATAGGGCCTTGAGGCAGTCTGCATTGGACATTTTACTTATGCCCTGTATTCTTTTAGTGAGGAAGCTCTGTGGATGTTCCATTTGTTGGATATGCCTGGTTAGGTACATACCAAAGGGGGCATTGTACTCAATGATAGGTCTGATGAATGCAGAATACAATGGAACAATGACTTACCTGGACATACATACCATACCTTTATTTATAAGTTGTGCAATATAGAATTATTTCCTCAACATTGTAGACACATGATGGTCAAAGGCTGGATTATTGTCTATGTGTTTACCTAAGTCCCTGACTACTGGGTCAACTCAAAGAGGTGTGTTAATATGATAGTTACCAGGGATGGATGACTTCCCAAAGGATAATATTATGCATTTCTTGGAATTTAGTTTTAGTCCATGGATCTGACACCAGTTCTTTGTCTGCCACCCACCAATACCAAGGGCTGCACAGGCAGAGAGTGACTCAGAGAAGGAACAACCTGAGCCTGCCCGAGTAGGAAGATCAAGGCTTTCCCAGTATGCTATGGCCTTGGGAAAGAGGCAATGCATAGCACATACACTGACACAGTAGGGACCCAGGGAATGATACCTCTATCTGTCTCACACATACAGTAAAAGGGATGCCAAACATGACACTACCTGTGCTCAACCATGTATAGGGAGTGTACTATGTGCATCCAACACAGGCAGCCCACAGCACCATCCTCAATACTGGCACATCCACAAGGTAAGTCACTCCCCTTACTGATTGCTGAATGGAGTAGTACGTGTTGTTACTTGTATCTATGGTATGGATGTGAGCATGCAAGGGAATCGGGTGGCTGAAATGGATGCCAGCAGATAGTAGACACTTGCAGTGGCAGCATGAGATCTGTAACAAATAAGGGTGTCAACATAGCAGCCAGTACTATGCATGGTGACAAAACCCACTGCAGGAAGTGTGCTGGGCCACATGTGTCCATATGACACACACATGCCAGTCAGGGAGGTTCACATACCCAACAACAGTCACAGCCAGCAGGACAGGTGTAGACAATCACAAGCAAAGGCTGTGCTAAGGCCACTGAATGATGCCAATGGGTAACCTCCTCCCCCAGGCCTACACAGACAGATTATATCAGGTCAGGCAGTGGGATGTTAGTTCTGAAGGATAGGAAGTCAGAAACTAATATGTAGGTCAATCAAATGTAAGACCTGTAGTACACTGACATGCCTCTAGTCAGCATGATAGGTTAGAAAACAGAATGAAATGGAGTACCTGACACACTTGTACAGTCATAGCAAATGTGTACACGTGTCAGGTGTGCCCCCCCCAATCCTGTGTAGCAATGTAGAAACAGTCAGGTGTGCCCCCCAGTGCCTATATAGACATGTAGTAACAGTCAGGTGTGCCCCCCAATCCTATGTAGACATGTACTAACAGTCAGGTGTGCCCCGCAATCTTGTGTAGCAATGAAGAAACAGTCAAGTGTGCCCTCTCCATATCCTATGTAGACAGTAGTAACAGTCAGGTGTGCCCCCAGTCCTATGTAGAAATGCAGTAACAGTCAGGTGTGCCCAACAATCCTATGTAGACATGTAGTAAAAGTCAGATGTGCCCCCCAACCCTACTTAGACATGTAGTAACAGTCAGGTGTGACCCCACAATCCAATTTAGAAATGTAGTCACAGTCAGGTGTGCCCGCCCAGTCCTATGTAGACATGTAGTAACATGTATGTGTAGGTATAATACCAGTGGAGCAGAGATGCCCAGAGGTGGCCAAGGTAGCAGGATAGATTGCAGCATTTGGACAATATGCAGGTTTGTTTGTATTAGGTTGGTGTGTTTCATATTGTGTGAATGTGGTCAGTATGTATGCATGTTGAGGTATGACCTGGTGACCATTGCCTACTACTACTGATGACAGTGCCAAGTCATCACAACTGCAGTGCCAAAGACAATTCCCACCACTATAACACATGCTAGCAGTAAGCCATTGTAAATGTATGGTGGTAATATGTGTCACCATCTGAAAGATTGGCATGGCATTGCTGTTGAACTAGATATACAAGCAGTACTCAGAGGAAAGTACCCCAGACATACAGTATATAATGTGTAACTGTGAAATGGACAAACCCTTGGAATTGTACATACAGGTATGCATCACATTATCTGGGCCTGTAGTAGGGGATACTGATGTCATCTGGCCAAACACTTGCAGATCACAAAGGTGGTAGGACTGATGAATTGGGAAACAGCTGATGTACCTGCATATGCCAGCATAACTGGAATGCCCCATGCATATCTGTGTGTCAGATGCGAGAAGTGTCCATAGCACACATGCACCCAGCTTACCCAAACACCACCCACAGGTACCTCTCTGGTTGTATCCCTGCTGTTAGGAATGGGTACAATGTGACCCCACCTGTATATGGCAATAGCGAAAGAATGCAGCATGCAGTGCAGGTGTCCCATGCAGGTGTGTCCCTAGCTGTAGGTAGCACCCTGCCAGCATCCACACCACCTGATCAAGACTGATAGAAAGTATTGGCATGAACACCTAGCACACCTACCCTGTCACCCCCAGGGGAATATGCTGTACAGCGGTCTGAGACTGTAGGACTGACAGAATGCAACGGCCTATCACAGCTGGCCTGCCTCACCACCAAATGGCCTACAGGCCTCTGTCAAAACACTGTGTCTCATGCGTACTGCCAATGCATGTTATGTCATGGACACCCAAATAACTACATTGCACAATACACATAAGCCATATGCAAGGCCATGTAAACAAACCACAGTAACATGTCCACCATGTCCCACTGCATGAACTGTGAACCAATATCAAAACACAGCTGTGATGAGGTGACAACCTTAGGGAAAGTATCAGAGAATGTATGCATAATGTATGGAAGAGGATAGAATAATAGAGGGGGGGTGGGAGTATGGACAGTATGGAATGTGCAAGGTCCGACACACAGCTGTGTGCACACACTATCCCTGGCTGCAAACACATAAATGGGTGGCTACAAACCTGCCCGTACACCACAATAGGAGTAATGTCCTAACTCATGGCCTCTGGCTCTGGTTAACCTGTGTGAATCTGTATAGCTGTGAAGTATTGCCACAGTAAGATAAGGCCATATTGTCATGTCAATGGATGTACAAGTATGGGAACCTCTGCCAGCACTGTACCAAGGTGCTGAACCAGATGCAAAGACACAGCAGCAAGTGTCTGCAGCTCTCCCTCCAGAATGGCATAACTTACCATGAATATGTAGGCATTTGCTCACAATACCGGACACAGCTGCAGTCACCCTTGTCCCCCAGGACATCACTTTGAGCAAGAATGTCCACCTGATAGTACTTGAGGACATAAAACATCACAGTGTATAAAAGTACACATGTCTGAATATTTCTGCTAACACTAGTACCATATAGCAGAAGCAGCACAGACACAATCACCTACAGTACACACTATCCCCTGCGCAGTTTATCCCCATATTGCCAAATGACCTATGAATACCCTGCAGAAACAGTTTTCTACCTGTAGGTGTACAACACAAAGGTCTGTACTGGAGTACAAACTACCTGGAATGGATCCATGCATTCAATACAGAAGGGCATACTGGGCATGCTCGCATACTTAGAGAAATGAAGGCAATGTCAGACAACAACATACTGAAAGGTTATACTGGACATGCTCACACACTTAAATAAATGAAACCCATGTCTGCAAACAACAGTGGACCATACATATCTGACAGTTGCAGATGTTAGTGCATACACTCCTCGGTATGCACCAGTCATGCTTTGCACACACACTGGATAGGAATACAGACATATATCCAAGGACAACACACTATAATAAGCCAAAAGTAGACATACATAGATGTGTGGAAAAGAGTGACTGTGACAAAGAGCCATCCATCATGAGGCCTGTCCCAACCAACACACAGCCAAATGGCTACAACTACATGATGTGTAAATGTCACTCACTGTAGAAATTAGCCCCTGGTATCCAACAGCATTACAGTCTATGTGTTGCAAATGCTAGCTGTGCAACATGACTGTACAAGGCAGTAGTCATCTAGCAGCTGTATACACATACTGTGGAATATAACCCTGTGTATGGCTGCATGTGGTATGTCAACCTCTAGATGAAAGGGTTATGGCCCATGCACACACACTGCCCTCCCCATAGCCCTACTATGACAAGCCTGCTGATGTCATCCACTTTGAAATACACCTTTGGGAATGGAGTAGCCCAGTAATATCTGTGGCACGTCCTAAAACTGTGTAATGCTGTAGTGTGATAAACTAGTTAGGTAGAAGTTCTAATCCCAGACATGACAGCTGTGTGTGTGTGTGTGTGTGTGTGTGTGTGTGTGTGTGTGTGTGTGTGTGTGTGTGTGTGTGTGTGTGTGTGTGTGTTTCTCCGTCTGTGAAGGGAGCAATGCTTTTTAGGCTAGTCATGCTCAGGACAATTCAAGTGCACTACTTTGGCAAAGCTGCTGATGTCAATCACTGTGAAATATACCTTTGGGAAAGATGTAGTCCAATAATCTCTGTGGCACGTGCTATAATTGCATAATGCTGTAGTGTGATAAACTAGTTAGGTAGAAGTTTTCATCCCAGACATGGCAACTGTCTACATGTATGTGTGTCTCTGTCTGCGTAGGGTGCAATGATTTTTTAGGCTAGTCACACTCACTACAATTCAAATGCCCTACTTTGGCAAGGCTGCTGATGTCATTCACTGTGAAATACACCTTTAGAAAGGGGAAGTGCAGTAATCTCCATGGTGTATCCTATAACTGTGTACTGCTGTAGTGTAATAAACTAGTTTGGTAGGAGTTCTAATCCCAGACATCCCAACTGTGTGTGTGTGTGTGTGTGTGTGTGTGTGTGTGTGTGTGTGTGTGTGTGTGTGTGTGTGTGTGTGTGTGTGTGTGTGTATCTGTCTGTGTAGGAAGCAATGCTTTTTAGGCTAGTCATACTCACTACAATTCAAATGTCCTATTTTGGCATGGCTGCTGATGTCAGTCACTGTGAAATACACCTTTGGGAATAGTGTAGCTCAGTAATCTCCATGGTGCATCCTATAACTGTGTAATGCTGTAGTGTGATACACTAGTTAGGTAGCAGTTCTAATCCCTGACATGGCAACTGTGTGTGTTTGTGTGTCTCTGTCTGTGTAGGGAGCAATGCTTTTTAGTGTAGTCACACACACACTACAATTAAAATGCCCAACTTTGGCATAGCTGCTGATGTCATTCACTGTGAAATACACCTTTGGGAAAAGTGTAGTCCAGTGATCTCCGTGGCATGTCCTATAACAGCGTAATGCTGAAGTGTGATATAGTACTCTGGTAGGGGTTCTATTCCCACACATGGCAAGTGTCGATGTTTGTGTTTGTGTTCCTTTGTCTGTGCAGGGAACAATGCAATTTAGCCTAATCACACTCACTACAGATCAAATGCCCTACTTTGGCAGGGCTGCTGATATCAGTCACTGTGAAATACACCTTTGGGAAAGGTGTAGCCCAGTAATCTCTGTGGCATTTCGTATAACAGCATAATGCTGTATTGTGATATAGTACTCTGGTAGGGGTTCTATTCCCACACATGCCAAGTGTGGATGTTTGTGTGTGTGTGTTTCTTTGAGATGGGAGCAATGCATTTTAGGTTAGTCACACTCACTACAGATCAAATGCCCTACTTTGGCAAGGCTGCTGATGTCAGTCACTGTGAAATACACCTTTGCGAAAGGTGTAGCCCAGTAATTTACGTGATGCATCCTATAACAGCATAATGCTGTAGTGTGATATTGTCCTCTAGTAGGGGTTCTATTCCCCTGCATGACAAGTGTGGATGTTTGTGTGTATGTTTCTATGTCTGTGTAGGGAGCAATGCTTTTTAGGCTAGTCACACTCAGTACAGCTCAAATGCCCTACTTTGGCAAGGTTACTGATGTCATTCACTGTGAAATACACCTTTGGGGAAAGAGTGCTCTAGTAATCTCCATGGTGCGTGCTATAACTGCATAGTGCCATAGTGTAATAAACTAGTTAGGTAGGAGTTCTAATTCCAAACATTGCAGGTGTGTGCTTGTGTCTTTGT
>NC_056730.1:210853238-210899331 GCF_019279795.1 Protopterus annectens
CAATGTTCCTCAATATGATGGAGTTTGGAGGCACCCATCAAGTAGCTCTGTGTTCACTCAACATAACTCCTAGATTCCTAATTTCTCTTCCCCAGTCTTGTTTTCAGTGGTAACAAAGGTCATGACATCCCCTAGATTCATTTTTACATAGTGCAGCTCTAGTAACACCTATTGATTTCTATTAAAGATTTACCGTTATGAGCATTTGGGGGCACAGTTTATGACAACATCATGGCAGCAATGTGATAGTACTGTCAGAACATATGACTGGTAAAATCAGTTGATTTTAATGTAAAATAATTGCCATAAATTGTTCTTTCCAAAATCATCAAAACACCATCTGCTGCAATGTAATATGAAGTTTAATTAATGCAGTATTTCTTCCTCCTAGGGGTTAGCACCTGTGTGAGTGACTTATGTGCTTATTGATATTGTAATGTGTCTGGCTTATTCTCATCAGCACATGCTGAAAACAGATGTTTTATTTAGGCACAACAGAAGAAGCAATACAGGTGAGGTTGTCTGACCAGAAAATGCTGCAAGACAACACAGCAGATGAAGCATCAGGTAGAAACATCGTGCACGTTGTAACTGCCAGCAAAGTCTTATTTTTATCACAAATAAACAGCCAACACAAATAGTAATACTGATGCATACAAACAAACAGGCTTTTCTTACCCATGCATTGACTGGCTACTGGGAACATCACATTGAGTCAGATCCAGGCTAGGACATTCTCAGCAGCAATAACAAAGTTGAGTGATGAACCTGTAATGAAAAGATAGTAAGGTATATAAACAGAAGTAAGGATTAAGTAAAAAACATTGATTATCTTTACAGGGATGTCATAATGATGGCTGATATATGCAGAAAATACAGACAAAATCAACTATGATGCATTAAAATGCAACACAAATATCAACTTTTATATATATTGTGTTGTCACACTGAGCATCAGGCATAAGCGGCCCCATGTCAAATAACCCCACAGGTGGTAGGGCAGTGTCAGCATTTTCTGCACTGGTAGATGGTCAATGACATCTTCACAACCTTGTGACTACAGAAGAAAAGATAATCAATCAGTACCTGATGACAAATTGTAACCCTACAGTAAATGAAAAAATGTATTTGCCAAGGACATGCATTGCCTGCTCTCTATATGCATCAGATAAGCCAGATATCCCAGCAGGGATCAGAGAAACCTTAGCATCACCTGCACAAGGGGCTGAGGAAATGGTATTACATAGGTAATGCTACCGTACTGTTAGTACTACTAATACTGCTACTGTGATTACAGCAACTAATAACACTACTGAAGTTAAGCAAACTGAACTAAATTGAACATTTTTACATATTCTGATGAAAACATGACTCTTGATAAAACAAGCATTAGCTGCCCAGTCTGGGCATCTGAGAATAGTCAACCGTAATCACAGATTGTACAAAGGGTAGGGCACAATCAACACCATTTGCACAGTGTCTGTGTGTATGCAGTGGCGGGGGGGGGGTTACATGAGGGCAAGTCTAACCACAAAAGAAGTGTGCATCTGTGTTTGAGAGATAGGTCAGAGCTAGTATGCCAGTCAGGGCCAGTATCTCCAGATGTAAGGAAGCCACTTGTGAAGAATTCTTTGTGTGTGTGTGTGTGTGTGTGTGTGTGTGTGTGTGTGTGTGTGTGTGTGTGTGTGTGTGTGTGTGTGTGTGTGTGTGTGCGTGCGTCAACAGGAATACAACATCAACATTTGAATTAACACTATATTCAGTTCAGTGTTGACATCCCTGACCCATGAACTATCTCTTCCAGGATTTGATCTACTAGTTCTATAATCCTGGCTAGAAGTTGGGGTGCTATCTGAATGTGAATGATGTCGACTGGATGAGTTGTCATCATGACTATATCCATGACCATGTGGCTGACCACATCTGACTGCGGATACATCCCCTGCTGATGCAGCCATGAAAATAGTACCACTGCAGTTGTGGATCTGGCATATCCACAGTCATGCTGGTTTACACCTGACTCATGGATACTACCCCTCCTCCAGAAGATATTCCATAACAGACGCCGCACTGTTGGGTGTGTGTCATTCATCCTGCCCAAGGAGTCACACACAAGGTTCATGCAGTCACATGCCTCATAATGTAAAACATGCAATAGTCTGAATATCTCTTCTGAGGCCCTGGTGGAACTTGCCTGTGCCTCCATGACAGCTCTGTGCATACACTGGTTGGCTGAAAGTGGCACACTATCCTCAGAGGAAGGGCAGTAAGTATGCCCTCCCTGACCACAGCTACTGACACCCCTGTGTAGTACTTGATTCTTGCAAATGCCAGGGGGAGATTCCACCAACTCTGCAACTGGGGTGACCATACTACCCTGGTCATCTGTGTCTCCATCAACCAGTCCACTCTCACAAGTGTCTTTCTCATGGGTATGCTTAGGTATAATGATTGTGTTCACACTCTGGGGAAGGGATGTGGAAGACACACTCTCTGTGTCAGTCATACCATCTGTAACATGAGACTGTGTCTGTTTATCACCCCCCCATCCTTGACAAAGGTTACCAGTCCTCTAACATCAGGCAATAGGAGCTCCACAGTGCTGGTATTAGTCTTGCCTGTCATTGCACCAAAACGGAAAATAAAAAATACAAAGATTAATACAATATAATATACCTACACCCAAATCAACCATACTTGCAAATGCAAATAATCTTAAAGAGTAATATACATAAATAATGAGAAAAACATATGCCAATACCATGGTCAGGTTGTCATTTCGCCTCAATGCCAGATGCCCTAGACACAAAACATTCAATTGATAGAGGTATTATAAGTATACAACATAAGACAACTTGATAAAAATCATAAACTGATTTTTATATTTTAATAGCAAACCTACAACATCACAAGTGGAACTCCTCTGGTGGTCCACCGCCTCTGCCCCAACATCCAGCACCACACTAAGGACCTCTTCTGAGCTGCTCAGATCCCTTACAGTTGACAGGAGCACCTCCATCTCAGTGAATGGTGGTTCCATAGTAAGCCCATCCCAGCTGCTCTTCACTCTCATGCCACATCCTTTGCTCTGTCAGTAGTCCTTTTAATCATACCACTGGCCTGATGTCTGACACTCATGTGTTCATGGCCCAGGTCAGCTGCAGTATTGATATCATCAATACCTGCTGCCAGACATTGTCATGGATGGGCTGGTCTGCTGAATAAGGATCTAAGAGCTGTGTTTCATAGAGAGTGAGGGCCTGGACTATGACCTCATTCTTAGCATCTGAGGAGGGAGGTATCCATGAAGATGATCCATGTTTTTTTTTTTAATTTTGGAGCCATATCCCTGTTTTGATAAGAAAAAAAATTATATTGAGCAAGCAACACACCAAGGATTGGACAATCTTTCCTGTTGCAACATGACCATCAGCACTGGGAGCTACACTGGTCAAAGGGGATCAGATCACCATCCGTCCACATGTGGTTTCATTGGTGCCACCACAAGCAGCACAGGCACCCCACACTTCTAGGTCACAACCCATCAGCTTTGCCTCCACCTCCATCAGGTAGGCCTGCCCTGGGTCTGGTTCACTGGTACACACCAGGAGTAGTGTCAGTGGGGGTGGCAACTATGATACCCAAAAAGAGCTTGCAGTACTGATGGGGGAGGGGATCATGGAGAGGGACGTCACTGCATGCACTCGGCAGATAGAAAGAATTAATTCTGGGGAGAACAGGCAAATTGAGTTCCATCTGGCACTGCTCCAGGTATCTGGGACAGAAAGTGGTGACAGTTCAGAGGCTGATGTATAGATTACCGCTGTATTCATACTGGAAGGGGATGTGCCTCTGAAGTCCCACACCAATCCCCAATCATGCTGTCCCCCAACCTCTTGTATCATTACCTTCTCTGTCTCTCTTCTGTGTTCTGTATGTTTGCACCTGCTACCTAACCTAATCTACATACTGAACCATCTTATTCCTAAACATCTTCCCCATCATTCCTCTCTCGTAAAAAAGAAAAGCACACCTACCCACCAAAAAAAATATTTCCCATTCATAGTGCTCAGCTGTGAATATGTGTGTGTATGACACACTTCATTCAGTTCAAAAGGTCACACAGCATTATTAAGTTGTCATCATACATCTTTTATAAGTTCACATGCATTTACTAGGTTAATGACCACAATGGCCTTTTTAAGGCCTAATCACGAAAAAGCAGTAACTCAACTGTACACAAAACCAAAGTTCCGTACTGACAGACAAAAAATACTTTCTTTAATCACAAGAATTTCAACAGTTCCAACTACATGAGCGCTTTCGTCTGCCCAAAGCAGACTTCATCAGAATACTAAATCCATGGTGCCTCTGGTTTTTATACAATTCTTCATCAAAATAATTATAATAATTATTCAATAATTGATTAAACCAATAAAAATTAACAACTAAAAATTCATGTAGATAAAAATGGTTTCAAAGGCATGGGTTAACCCTTCATGCTTTGTAAACTCTTTTTAAAAAAAAACATGTTAAAGTGCAACTGTGCTATATAAATATACATTAAAAGCCATTAAATAAATATATTGTATTTAACAAGGAATACAGAGGTAAATATTATAATAGAAGGATATGTACAAAATATATGAAATATATGTATATAAATAATTTTTATGTATATAAGTATTTTTGTTGAAAATATTTTTTACCAAAAACAACCTAGTGCATTGTGGTTGAACTAACCACATCTCTCTGTATGACACTGTGAACATGTCGCTAGGCGAAGCAAATAACACTGTGGTTTCTAATGTAACTTATGCCCACAGCATGTTCTTACTACACTTTACACACTTTAAAATAACTACATTTCAAATGTCCATTAATGTAAATTTGTTCTTGCATTTTCAATCTTTACTTAATGTTTCAAATGTTCAATTAAACGAAAACATACAATGTAAACAATGTCCTACCCATAGTGCTGTTTAAAGTAAAAAACAAAACATTCTATCCAACACTAGGAACTGAAGCAAGAAGAAATACATTCCCTAGAAACTCCATC
Source organism: Protopterus annectens (assembly GCF_019279795.1). Taxonomy (NCBI): domain Eukaryota; kingdom Metazoa; phylum Chordata; order Ceratodontiformes; family Protopteridae; genus Protopterus; species Protopterus annectens. The sequence goes on from NC_056730.1 coordinate 210,858,298, forward strand.
TTCCATGTAAGGCTTCTTAGTATTCCTTCTAACAAAACCACTTGTACATGCTATAATGTTTTGACTATATATTTATCAATAGTAGAGGTCCTTCATAATGGTAGTCATAGAACCGTACTACTCTAAATGAGATTAATCAAAAGTCCTGGAAAAGTCTGCAGAATGTGGCCAATTGCAACCCCGGGTGTAAAAAACAATATATACAATATTAAAACAGTTAAACCGAGGTTGCTTTGTCAATTAATATTGCTTTGATGTTAATGTATTCATTGAGACCCGGAAAAAAGTTCGACCTTAGTCTCAACTGCCACTTTATCTCCCTCTGTAATAAAAGATTTTTAATATCCCCTCCCCTGGGGTCTAATTTAATCAAGTCTAAAATACCAAACTTGAAATCTGTAAAACCATCACAGTCTATAGAATGTTTGTAGAGTGCGCTAGTCTCTTTTTTCACTTTGATGTCGTTCACGTGTTCATAAATTCTCTCTCTAAGTGCCCTCTCGGTTTTACCCACATAGAAGGAGGGGCATTTGGTACATGTGGCTAAATAGACCAACATTCTGCTGCGACAATTACCTTTACAAAATAAGACTTTGCTATTCAATCCATTTTCAAGTTTAATTTCTTCCATTTGATTAATATATGTACATTGTCTACAACTACCACACTTAGTTGTTCCTTTCTTTTTGTCAATTGTTGTATTCCCTTTTTCAAAAAGTCTTTTAAAATTCATAGCAGTCTTATATGAAAATAAGGGTTTGTTTCCAACTGTCTCGTAAATTTCCTTATTGGTCTTAAAATAAGACCAATTACTTTCCAGAATATTAGTAAAACAATCTGAAAATCCATTATATTCCACAATACAAGCACCCGAAAAATCTTTAACATTATTCGTCTTGTTATCCTTGGGTGCAAGCCTCTGACCTAACAGGGGTATATACTTAGTCCCCCACCCTTTGTATACTTCTTCCAAAATTTCACCAACCAGCTGCTTGGAATATCCCCTTTCTAAAAATTTTTCCATCAAAAATGAAAATTCAAACAGTAAATCCTTATGTTCTGAGGTCATCCTCGCAATTCTAACAGCCTGTCCCTTAATAATACTTCTCTTTTGATGAAAGGGATGCAGGCTGTTGAATTGCAGGTAACTGTTACACCATGTATTTTTTCGAAAAATATTGGACTTAAAGCCCTTTACCTTTTTACTGAGGGTAATATCCAAGTAACTTATACTTTGGTTGTGTGTTTCATATGTAAAAGACAAAAAAGTAGTTGTTTCATTTATGTATCTCATAAATTCCTCTAAATCACCCTGCTGGTCTTCCTCCCAAACTAGAAAAATATCATCCAGAAATCTGAAATAAATTTTAATATTCTCCATGTAGTGACTGGGAAAAATGTATTGCTCCTCCCAACCTAGAAGGACAAGATTTGCGTATATGGGAGCGCATGCTGCTCCCATAGCCACCCCGGTCACCTGTTTATAGTATTCTCCTTGGAATATAATAAAGTTGTTATCAAGGACAACTTCAGTTAGTTCTAATATTAATTTTTTGCTGTCCAAAGATGACTCAAGATGTTTGTTGACACTATTCTCAAAATAATCAAAACCCACTTCTCTGGGTATACAGGTAAAAAGGTCCTTGACATCTATGGTAACATGTTTGCAAGTTTCTGACCATAAATTATCATTTATTTTACCCAGAAAATCCCAAGAGTCCTGGACCAAGTGTTTTTGCATCCTGACAATTTCTTTTAATTTCTGATCAATAAACACTGCCAATGGATGAGTCTTAAACTTCTTGGCAGAAACTATAAGGCGAAAGGGAGGCTCCAAGATGTTTTTGTGTATCTTGGGTATTCCAGAAAATTGGGGTACACATGGATACATTTGTTTCAAAAAATTGTACGTTTCATTCTCAATTCTATTTTCTATAAGATATTCCTCCAACAAAAAGTCTATTCTTCTATAAGCTATTTGAACTTCATTATATGAAACAGTGGTGTAGGTTTTTTTGTCAATCAGCAAAGAGGTTAAAACATCATTATAAGCTTCCTGATAGAAAATAACCACTCCCCCTCCTTTATCAGGTTGCATAAATCTTAAATTTACCTCTTTCCTTATTTTTTCAAGTAATGTTAACTCTTCTTCTTTTAAGTTGTTTGCTTTATTCTGCCCCTTTAACCTGCCAAATGTTTCGTATATATCATTAGTTACTATAGTTTCAAAAGTATTAATGACTGGATGTAGTGGGGGATTAAAAATGCTCCTCCTAGTGAGAATTTGGGATTTATCAGATGCATCTCCTTCAGCAATATCACCTTGTGTATTATTGTTAACAAATTTTTTGTGTTGGTTCATTATTCTCAAATTTAATTTTCGGAGATATAACTTCAACTCTAACAATATATTGGCTAAATCACCATGGGTTGATCTAACAAATTTAAAGTCCCTGGAAAACAATTCAAAATGTTGTTTCTCTAGTTTTAAACTTGTGTAATTGTGTATTTTAAAGCCCTTGTATAGAAAGGTAATGCCATTCTCATCTTGTTTAATATCATCTATCTCCCTCTCTTCCCCCTGTTTTTCCAGGCAAAACCGTTCCCACCCATGTGTTCCTGTGGTCCTGGATCCGAGGGAATTCATTGTTTGCTGGCCAATCTTTCTGATCTTCGGGGCCCTAAAAAAGTTTCAGTGGATTCATGGAAGGAATCTAACTCATCTAAATAACCATTTCTTGTTTCAAGATGTTTTTCTTGTTCAAATCTGTCATAGAATTCCACCCTCTTAGTTCTCCCTGGATCTTTCTGGTTAAGGGCAACCCTATCATTTTTATTGTTAGTATAATTTCCATGTTTTTTCCAAACTTTCTGAAATGGGGGAGGGTAACTTTTACCTTTCTTCTATTGTTCACTGTCTCTTGACAGTTTACTCTGTTTCCTTTCATAAATCTTATCAGTTTTAATTTCAATTATTTTCAAAATTTTAAAATACAGGTTCTCGTATTCCTCAAATAATAAATCAGTCACAATTTCACTTTGAACATCATTCACTTCCTTTAAAAGCTTCTTAAGCTGCACTTCGTTGTATTTAATTAATTTTGACATTAAAGTAAAACCACAATCATCAAAAAAAGTATAAAAATCCATCAAAACATTTTCCGTGTAATGAATACCAAATGTGTTTTTATAAAACCTTAGTCCCTGAGGGACTATTTTATTAACCAAACATTGATGTAAATAATTGTTATCTATTTGTAAGCACTTGTATTTATACAGCATTTTTTCAAAATCAAACATTTTGTCTTGTAAGGTTGCTTCTCTATTTTTAAAAACATTGTCCTTAGATGAATGTAATCCTTCACAATTAAAAGTCAAGGATTTGTCAAATGAATAAACTTTCTCCAAAATGTCTTTATAGCCGTTTTAATAACAGTCAATGGCCCCAACAGGCTGCCATGGTTTAAAAGTATTAGATGCCGCTGTTTCTAATGGCTGAGAATTAGCGTGTACAGTACCTTTAGCATAAGATGTTTTAAGTTGCTGGGCATGACTTCTGTTTTCGTTCGAAGATTTTTCTTTCTGATTTAAATGTTTATCGTCGTTTTCAAAAGAACTCTTCACATTTTGCGCTTCCACTCCGTCGTTTGTTTTCGTTCCACCATAACTCCCGTTTACTGAGCGTGGAGATGACATCACCGGGTGCGCTGAGGAGTTGGCCACAGTACTCGCGCTGGTTCTCGCTCTCCCTGGAGGCTCCTCCTGTGAAAAGAGTTCAATAAGCTTAGTGAGATCCCCACGCAATGTGGAGATCTCCTCTCTTAAATGGGAAACCTCCCGTTGAGTTTCTATTAAATTAATACTGTCATTAAACTGGATATCAAGACCAATGATGGTAGAATCATTTAAAGTTTTTTCCATAGTCGAGGCACCAAAAGAAAACAGTTAAACTGGTTTCAATAAACTGAAATAACCAATTCTGTCTGTGAAGAAACGGAACGCAGCAAACCAAATCACGAAAAAGCAGTAACTCAACTGTACACAAAACCAACGTTCCGTACTGGCAGACAAAAAAATACTTTCTTTAATCACAAGAATTTCAACAGTTCCAACTACATGAGCGCTTTCGTCTGCCCAAAGCAGACTTCATCAGAATACTAAATCCATGGTGCCTCTGGTTTTTATACAATTCTTCATCAAAATAATTATAATAATTATTCAATAATTGATTAATTAAACCAATAAAAATTAACAATTAAAAAATTCATGTAGATAAAAATGGTTTCGAAGGCATGGGTTAACCCTTCATGCTTTGTAAACTCTTTTTAAAAAAAAACATGTTAAAGTGCAACTGTGCTATATAAATATACATTAAAAGCCATTAAATAAATACATTGTATTTAACAAGGAATACAGAGGTAAATATTATAATAGAAGGATATGTATCCTTCAGAAAAAGGCAGGTGAATACACATCCTGTTATTCTTGTAACCTTCTTTGTTTTTTTTGTTTTTTTAAGAGGAAAGGACACCATATTGGCATGGACAACAGGCAGAACCAACTATTTTATTCTGCCACTGTCATTTACTGATCTGTAATGGTAGAGCTGACTGCGTAGCATAGGACCTAACCTTATCAACTTCAGCAGGGAGTGATTAAAATTTGTTAAAGTCAGGTCTCACATAACTGATTTTTTTTTTTTTTTTTTTTTGCTTTGTTTTTTCCGAATAGAGAGTAACCACTGTACTCCACACACTACATAGTGATAACATGCAAGAATAGCTTACTCAACAGATTGTGATGTGTAACATGTTAACACTCACAAAGTATTGTTGACCATTTTTATGACATTTTGCTTTGTTTTGAAATGGTTGGATGCTGTTCATCCAATCATTAGTAATGCAGAATAGTTATTGTCATTTGCCATTTTGTGGCAACAACTACTGAGTATTTGCTTCTGACAACATAGTTCTACTGACTATTGGACAATGGAGGTTGTTGACAATGTGTGGGGGACACCAATTGTGTTATAGTCCAGTCTACAATTGCATGTAAACTCTAGCCACTTCCATACTTCACTGACAATCTGATGATAATATTGCAACTGTCTGTGAGGTAGGCTACATGTTGTGATCCAAGTATTAGAATTTGTTGCACAATGTAGAATTCAGTAAACATTTTCCAACATGATACTAAAATTTCCTTCAGAAGCATGCTTGTTATAGTTTGTTAACTATGTATGTGTGGCAGCAGCAGGTAATACAAAATGAATATGCCACTACATTCATCCTCCTTAAACTAATTTCCCCATGCCTCTAAGACATTTTTACCTCCTCCCCTCTCACTTACCCCCTTTCTCACATAATCTCCTAAGTCCTCCTTCCTTCAGCTATTAATCAAAACTCTTAAGCCTATCTTCACTTTTAATTACCCCACCCCTCCCCTTAAAATACTGTTATTTCTTTACTTTTCTACTCGACTCAATCTACTTCTTGCTCAAATCATAACAGACTCTCTATTATCTCAGTGCAAATTAGCCTCAATGTATTGTTGTCCTTTCTTTGGTATTTTATCTACTCATCACTCGACCTCCTTTCCAAAGTATTATGTAAAACTACACTCACTATTGTATGTATATACTGTATATAAATGTATTGCTTATTTGTCCTAATTTTTCTCTGTTTAAGCAAATTGTATTCTACTGTGGAGCTTTTCTCCCTGGGTTGCTGCTGAAAATGGGGCTCACAGCTCAGTCGGACTAACCCGGTCAACAAATGTAAAATAAAATAAATAAATAAATATGATTCTTACTGAGGTTATCATTCATTCCACTCCAGCCACATAATACTTTGAAATAGAGCATACAGCAGCTGTCCTTACAGTAATGACATCAGACACATAATACCATAAAACAGAGCATGCAGCAGCTATCCTTACAGTAATGACATCAGACACATAATATCTTAAAACAGAGCATACAGCAGCAGTCCTTACACAATAATGCCATCAGACACACCTGTGTTGTGATTACGTTTCCTAAGAGGTAAATCTCATGAGTGATCTTGCTATCACTCTTTAAATCAAATCCATAGTCATACTCTGACATATATATATATATATATATATATATATATATATATATATATATATATATATATATATATATACATACATATATACACACACACACACACACACACACATACAAAAGTTGTTAATGGGCTGCCTCCATGCAGCTTCTGTCTGGCAAGGTTTCCATTTTATTAAAGTTTTAATGACATGTTTCACATCTCCACCTGTACATACATCTGATCTGTTATATGGTACAAATCTGTAATAAATTTTAGTACAGTATAATCTCTGTTTTTATTTATTCATATTTCAGTGTGACAGTTCTATTTCTGTGGCATATCCTTGTGGATTGTAATACATAAGGATTTAGATGTGCTCTCTGTCTCACTTTCTAACAATCACAACATGCATGTTACTGCCAAAACTGTTATTGCATTCATTGTCAGCACTTAAATGAGCAGTATGTCCAGGTGTTATTTAATTTCCTCAGTTTATATACACATTTATGTATATTAAAATAAAAATGATAACCAAGAAAGGTAAAACAATAAAGCACAGAATGGTGCTTGCAATGCAAACTGGAGTTTAATGAAAACAAAGCACAACCAACATTAACGTCACACAATACGTTTTTGTTTCTCTTACTTCCTCAGATGTGGGCTGATACAATACAAAGTCCCTTTTATAATGTGAGCTCTGTCCTAATTAACCAATCAATGTTACAAGGTATCCATAAAAAATGTACAAACAATCATATAAATACACATACAACTAACTGTTTTAAATTAAAGCATAAGGGTGTATAGCTATTTATTGCAATGAATGTAATATGAATATAAATCTAATATAAGTGAAGTTAAATGAGCACCGTGACACAGAGATGTATTAAAATACTGTATGGAGAAATTAAGCACTTCGTCTAGCACCATCTAGTGGCCAAAAAACAGGGATGGCTATCAAAACCAAAACAACAAAACCCAAATTGTCGGGGGAAACAAGAAGGGGGAGGATAAGGTACTGAGTGTTAGCAGTACTAACCACCCCAATTTAGAAGTAGTAGAATGTGTCCAAGACAATACCAATCCTTTTAAATTCACTAAAAATGATTTTAGTATTTATAATTTTAGGCATGTGATTTTAACAAATGAGCACTTTAGTTTGTTAAGCAAAGGCATTAAGTTTATTCCTTGGAATAAAGGAAACCTTGCTAGAACCTTAATGGATATTAAAGAGCTCACAAGGAAAATCAATTTTCAAACTATCTTTAGCCAAAACAGTAATTATGAACCGACGAGATTGGTCAGGAAAAGTATATATAACCCTCCTCTCCATCCTCAAATAAAAAAACTTGGAAAATTTAATAGAAGGAAGGATCAGGAATTGTTTTAAAAAGGTTAAATATAAGAGCAACCTGGACCAACTTGAAAGTAAGATTCTAAATGAACTCAGGGGTGACAAATCCTAAGAATTATGAAACCAGACAAGGGAGGGGAATAGTTTTGATGGATAGTATGAATTATGAGGGTAAGATGAATGAAATTTTAAGGGATCCCGACAAATATTCTAGTGTGTTTATAAACGAAATTAACATAGCTTATAGATGCATAGGCATTGTTCTAGAAGATTTGTTGGTAGAAGGCTTAATAGATGGTAAAACACTTAAGTTTTTAAAAGTGGAGAAGCCTAGAATACACACTATGTTCGGGATTCCGAAAATACATAAGGATGAGTTAACCCCCCCCCCCCACCTTGCATCCCATAGTCTCGGCTGAAGGATCAAAAACCTTGCCACTTGCCAGATTCGTTGATGCAAAATTAAAGGCAATAATGTGAGCTCTGTCCTAATTAACCAATCAATGTTACAAGGTATCCATAAAAAATGTACAAACAATCATATAAATACACATACAACTAACTGTTTTAAATTAAAGCATAAGGGTGTATAGCTATTTATTGCAATGAATGTAATATGAATATAAATCTAATATAAGTGAAGTTAAATGAGCACCGTGACACAGAGATGTATTAAAATACTGTATGGAGAAATTAAGCACTTCGTCTAGCACCATCTAGTGGCCAAAAAACAGGGATGGCTATCAAAACCAAAAACAACAAAACCCAAATTGTCGGGGGAAACAAGAAGGGGGAGGATAAGGTACTGAGTGTTAGCAGTACTAACCACCCCAATTTAGAAGTAGTAGAATGTGTCCAAGACAATACCAATCCTTTTAAATTCACTAAAAATGATTTTAGTATTTATAATTTTAGGCATGTGATTTTAACAAATGAGCACTTTAGTTTGTTAAGCAAAGGCATTAAGTTTATTCCTTGGAATAAAGGAAACCTTGCTAGAACCTTAATGGATATTAAAGAGTTCACAAGGAAAATCAATTTTCAAACTATCTTTAGCCAAAACAGTAATTATGAACCGACGAGATTGGTCAGGAAAAGTATATATAACCCTCCTCTCCATCCTCAAATAAAAAAACTTGGAAAATTTAATAGAAGGAAGGATCAGGAATTGTTTTAAAAAGGTTAAATATAAGAGCAACCTGGACCAACTTGAAAGTAAGATTCTAAATGAACTCAGGGGTGACAAATCCTAAGAATTATGAAACCAGACAAGGGAGGGGAATAGTTTTGATGGATAGTATGAATTATGAGGGTAAGATGAATGAAATTTTAAGGGATCCCGACAAATATTCTAGTGTGTTTATAAACGAAATTAACATAGCTTATAGATGCATAGGCATTGTTCTAGAAGATTTGTTGGTAGAAGGCTTAATAGATGGTAAAACACTTAAGTTTTTAAAAGTGGAGAAGCCTAGAATACACACTATGTTCGGGATTCCGAAAATACATAAGGATGAGTTAACCCCCCCCCCCCACCTTGCATCCCATAGTCTCGGCTGAAGGATCAAAAACCTTGCCACTTGCCAGATTCGTTGATGCAAAATTAAAGGCAATTTGGGTCAAGAGGTGTAATATATTAAAGGACTCATGGGACTTTTTAAGAGGTTTAAAGCAAGATTTATGGAGTGAGGACCTAATGTTTTTGACTATAGACATAGTCAACCGGTTTTCTAGTATACCTCATGAACAAGGATTAAGATTACTGGAAGAGATAGTCTTTGAAGACAACACTTTAAGCTACAATGAATGTAGAGTTATTATGCAGTTAATTGACTTGGTCTTAAAATACAATTTTATTTTTTTTCAAGGGAGAATATTTTCACCAGATAAAGGGAGTAGCAATGGAGGCTACTTGTACCCCTACATATGCCAATCTGGTAATGGCCAAGTGGGAGGAGAAATTTGTTTTACAATGTGAATACAGTAAGTGTTGGACTCAATACAAGAGATTCTTGGACAATATGTGTATCCTCTGGGTTGCACCTGCTGATCAAGTTTTATTATTTTTTATGTTTAAATGAAAGTACTGATTTTTTAGAATTTACTTTTAAGTTGAGTGAAGAATACTCTACAATTCGTGGATACTGAAATTTACAAAAAAGACAATACATGTCATTCAAAGGTTTATAGGAAAAAGACATAGGGCAGGATTCACGAAGGCTTGCATGGAGTGTAAGAGACGTGTAACACTCCATGCAAGCCTCGCAATCCAGGAACAGTCCTAAACTCCGTGTAAGAGACCAGCTAAAACGTCTCTTACACGGACTGGGCGTGGACATGCTAAATACCTCACTTGCAGCCGAAAGGTATGCAAATGAGGTATATTAGTGATCCACGAAGCAGAAACCAGCCCGTGTAAGAGACGTTTTAGCTGCAGAAATGTACTCAGTTGACAACTGAGTACGTTTCTGCAAAATTCACAATGGAGCCATGTCAGCTCCAAATAAAGGGTGCATATGTGTCAGGCAGCATGCCAATGGCCAAATATGTGGCCATTGGCAAGGTAACCCGATGCAAAAATAATAAAAATATAATTTTTTTTTCGGCGATGTTTAAACCCAGCGGCCAGCCCCAAGAACAGGGGCTGCTGTACTAAAACAAAAAAAAAAGGTTATAAACCCACAAATGTGGGTTTTATGCAATACATGGAATGACAATGCAGGGACCAGCAGAACAAAAACAACATGGCTACCGTGTAGTGGTTGCTAAGGGGGGAAGCTGAGTGTAAGACATGTAACTAAGCATTAGTAGGCAATCTCATGTAAATGAGGCTTAGGATACTGAATCTCACAGTCACATAGCAAATGAGCACAGTCTGAGTAGTGTAAGAGATACATAAGGGGGATGAATAGAGTAGGAGATAGGTGACATCACAGGGGGGAATGGTAGAAAGAAATGCAGTTCATTGGAGGTCAGTGTAACATGACAGATGACAGACACAGATCAGGGAAAGAGGAGTGCCACAAGATAAGTCAGGGAAAGTCAAGAAATGGAAGGTGTACACTGTTACTTACACTAAAGTCTCTTGCTGGGCGTGCATACCCACATGTGCGCGCCATGAAGTGCGAGTAGGGCAGTGTGTGCGCGTGTAAGGCAGACTGAGCATGTGGGAGCATGTTGGTAGATGTTTAACACTGTTTGCGCTGGTGTGCGTGAGTGTAGGGCAGACTGAGCATGTGGGAGCCTGTTGGCAGACTTGTAAGACTGTTTGCGCTGGTGTGCGCGTGTTTTAACCCAAAAAGGCAGATCCTGAACAGTGTAAGCATGTGTGCGAGCATGTAAGCCACTGCGAGCGCATTTCTGCTGGTATGCACGCTGCTCCCCCCTGCGGAAACAGAAAGGAAAAAGGAAGCAACAGAATTAGTAGGAAGCTAGCAGGGAATACTGCTGGAGCTAGCAGGTGAAAACAATTAGAAGCAGGCAATTACACAGGCAGAATAGTAGCCCAGCCCAGCACTTAAAACTCTGCAAACAGCAGTGCAGGATGTTTCTCTCAAGAGACACTACCAGACAGAAGTAAGCTAATAGAAGTGAAAACTGAAAAAGCTTCACTCAGAGCAGAAATGTTAGGGGCTGCCATAGCTGTCATAATGAGACATAGGCAACTTGCTGAGGGTGGTGACAATGCAGATGGTGCCAGACAACCCACAGTGAGGAGACAGAGAAGAGTGTGCAGGCCCAGGGTCACCTACCACGGGTTACATGAGCTGGAGATAGTAGAGCGCTATAGAGTGGACAGAGAGCTCCTGCAGCAAATAGTTGAGCTGTGAAGGCCACGCCTCACACACAGAACCAACAGAGGGGAACCCATCCCAGTGGAAACCAAGGTATGTGTTGGCCTAAGAATACTAGCAACAGGTACCTTCCAGAGACCAACTGATGATATGATGGGGATATCACAGGCATCAGCCTCCAGGGTACTGCACCAGTTCCTGGATGCCATGTCAGCACATGTCAGTGATCATGTATATTTCCCCAATGCCCGTGAGGTATTGGCCAGCAATATGCGTCTCTTCCAGCAAATAGCGGAATACCCTGAGGTAGTGGGTGCAATAGACTGTACGCACATACGCATCAAAGCACCAGCTGGTGAGCGGGGTAGGGCCTACATTAACCGCAAGGGCTTCCCCTCCATCAACTGCCAGGTCATATGTGATGCCCAGGGCATAATAATGAATGTGTATGCTGGCTGCCCTGGGAGTTACCATGATTCCCACAACTGGCATTTGACTCAGCTGTACCAGACATTTGCCAATGGGGACATCCCACACGGACACCTACTGGGGGATGCAGGTTATGCACTGGAGCCGTGGCTGATGACACCCATCAAAAACGCACACACACCTGAACAGGAACGCCATAATGAGGCACATGCACAAACACGTAATGTAATAGAGCGTGTGTTTGGGCTGCTCAAGTCATGGTTCCGGTGTCTGGACACATCTGGTGGAGCCTTGCAGTACACACCAACCACATGTACCCAAATTGTCATGGTATGTGCTATGCTACATAATAAGATCTTGTGAAAACAGCTGCAGCAGGACCAGCATAGGGCTGGGCCAAACAGCCCCCCACCATTGCCAAGGCCATCACAGGCAGAGCGTGACTAGGAGGAGGAACAACCTGAGCCTGCCCCAGTAGGCAGAAGGAGGCATGCCCAGTATGCCCTGGCCTTGGCAAAGAGGCAACGCATAGCACATACACTGGCTCAGTAGGAACCCTGGGAATGATACCCCCTCTGACTCACTCAAATAATAACAGGGATGCCTAAAATGACATGACCTGCTCACAAACATGTACAGGGAGTGTAATATGCATCCGACAGAGGCAGCCCTGCAGCACCACCTGAGGCATGAATGCCATGTGTTAAGTAATGTAACACCATGTACTATATGCACACCTGAGGACCCTGACTAACATCCACCCTCACCAAGCATGAAGCCACAAAATGACGATGGGATGATAAATAGCAATAACTGGCTGAAGTAATGCAGGTAGTCAAAGGGGAGCCAATGTGTTCCAGCCTGGGAAGACATGCGGAGCATGACATGATGCACCACCTGCCAGGGGTAGTGTGCACCTATCAGTCCAGGCCCCATGGATACTGGCAAAGGCTGGCAGTACCCACAGCATGCCCTGAATAGGTAAGTCTCAAAACACAAACCCACCTTCATAGATACCACAAGGGATAGGAACCTAGATGTAATGCTACCCAATGCCAGAAGTCTAAACAGCAAGATGTGTGCAGTGTAAACGCACACAGTATGGAGAATGTAGATATCAGTCCTGTAATAGAAAACTGGGTCAAGGCTCACATCAGCACCCTAACACTACCAGGTCACACCTCATACTGTGCTGTACAGCCGCAAAACATGGAACAAGCTACAAAAGGAGGGTGACTAGCAATAAATGTCAAGGATAACCACACCCCCATGTTGGTACCACAACAAGAAGCAGCACTGAATAGCCATGGTCAAATACCAATGACTAAAACTGCCTCCCAGTATATAGCCTGCTGCAGACTACTGTCCTAATACCATGAACTGCACCTGGCCTATGTTGGAATACATGAACATATCAAGCCCCCCAAACCACATTATAATGCTTGACTGAAAATACCCAGACAGACACCAGGAGCATTATACTAGCACCAACACAGTCGGAGAAAAGTTCCCAGAATCCATAAACCAAAATGCCCAGGAACAGCGTACCACTCCCACAAGAGGGGCAAGCATACTGGATGTGATAATCAGCAACATGTGTACTGGATGGCAAGATGAGAAGTGTATTGTTCACTGGTAAAACCAGACCATAGAGTAATCACACTGGATATACACAGCCCGACCCCAGTCCCTGGCCAGAATACTACAGTGAAAAACATGTGTAAAGCATAGGTTGCACCCCTCCAAACTGATGTGGAATCCACGAAAGGCCCTGTGCAAGTGCAGAATATGGGACACACCGCAGAACATGTTATACAGGCATTCCATGAACACAGCCAGGAATGCTTGGAGTATGCAATCACAAATAACAACAAGACACAATGCCATACATGCAGGCATCTGGCATGCTGGACTCCAGCCATTACCAAACCATGCAAGAGAATGAGGAAGCTACCACATGATAGAGCAAACATAAAAAGGGAAGTAATCACTGATCAGTAGTATGGCAATAACATATGTCCACACATACAATCCACTAAGGCCAGCCACAACAAGTAGAATCTGTGAATCCAGAGGCAATGTGACACCTGTCCCAAGTACACAGACAACCACAACTCCCCCCAATAAATACAAATATATGTGATAGATGCAACCGTGTATCCAAACCGGAGGCTGAGTTCCCCCAACTCAGTACTGTCAAAACTAGTCAGGAGGAGAAGGTAACCACATACACCACAAACCCAGTCCCACATAGACATACCACAACTGTAAACTAAACACATAAACACAGAAAAACATTCCCGGAGGCCCTAATTACAAACACACCACACCAACAGAAGCCTCCAAAGCAGATCCCAAGCAACCACAACCTCCAAACATAGCACGTGCAACACATAGTACACAAAGCTGGTGTGCCAAACAGTCACAGGCCAGAAGGAGAAACAACATGCCTGATACAGTTGTAATAGGTGTCTGTATAGGCAGACACACTGCTGTCCCACTCACCAGACTGAACAAGGGAAAGGGTACAGTAAGCTACCTGTAGGCTGCCACAGTATGCCACATAACACAAGTACGCAGGTCACCCCAAAGCAAGCAGAAATATGATGCACTCAATGTCCATGCTGGTGTGAATGACCTGAGATGTACCTCCCTGGACTACAAGAAAAGAGACATGGATTATCTCTCTGAGTATGTACCCCAGGCCGGTATGACACTGGCCGTGTGCAGCATCCAACCCTCACCAAGAATGATGCCACAGTACAAACACAGAATGATCATCTTTAACAGGTGGCACAGTTACAGCTGTCAGTCCAAGAGGGTCTAATGTCTGTCTGCTTGAGATGTCATGCATGACAAGCCATGCTGCTGTTCCAGGGATGGCTTGCACCTGTTACCCCTGTGCATCTGGATACTGGATAAGGCCTTTGCCACCTCCATAGAGCCGTATGTAGGCAAGGCCAAAAAGACTACCCACCACCCTAGAAAACATAAGTGGTAAGAAACATAAGGGTAATGCTGACCAATGCCAGATGTGTAAACTGCAATATGCATGCCCCTGAGGCACTTCCCAGTATGGAGAACATCGATGTCTGTGCAGTGACAGAAGCCTGCTGCAAGCCTAGTGATAGCACACTAGCACTACCAGGTTATACCACATATCATGCGTTATGGCCCCAACACCTGGACCAAAACATCAAAGGAGGGGGAGTATCCATACGCAGCACAGACACCCATACAGCCAGGTAACTGACAATGCACAAAGCAGCGGAGACCACCCATGTGCACCTAAGTGTAGTCAAAACTGCTGTACAGTCTGTAGCATGCGACAGACCACACTCTTACACACAAGAACTCCACCCAGACATCCTGAAGACACTGGACAGTATGAATGTCCCACCAAATACCAGACAAGGTACTCACAAATTACCACATAGGTGGTAAACCATTATGTATGCAAGGAGTAATCAAGGACCTAGGGACACAAGTCGACAGTAATCTGTCATGTGACACACACAATGCCAATGTGGCTAGGAAGATTGTCGATATTGGACACCGTATCATGAAAGGATTCACATCTACATCAACAGAAGTCACTGTGCCTCTGTACTGTTCCCTTATCACACCCATAATTTAGTACAATGACTCATAGGGGATGTACCGTACGTGACACCTGCAGCGGTTCGGAAGACCTCAAAGGTACCCCACCATGAGGATAAAGGGTGTCAAATATATGTCATATGCTGCCTGGCTGTAGACACCCCAGCTGAATGCAGTCACAGACTGCCTACACAGAGGCATTGTATGTCTGTTGTACAAGGCCATGTCCAACACAGGAGTAATGGACATGCTCCACCACAGGAAATCAAAGCCATAGGAGGTGTGACAGTGACAGATGTCAGCCTCAACACATAATGAAATAGGATGTGCTGGCGGGACAGCTACATAACCCAGAGGCTCCCCACACCCAGAAACAGGATCCCAATCCATGTTAGGCAGAGCCCCTCACTGACACCCATCAACAGGAATATTGCCAAGTGGATGGATGATCGTACATGTATACTGGGGGTCTTCACTGTATCACGACCAGACAGAGGCACAGTAAAGAAAATCATAAATGGCCATAATAGTCACATAGCAAGGGGTGGCGAAAGACACACACACTCTGGCTTGGCATACTAATGCCCTAGGGTGGATAGCCTAGTATGAACCCATGAACCTATGAAGATACAAATTGTACAGGACACTAAGGAGAATCACAAGGCTTACTTAACTGATGGTAGGAACCATGTTGGGAATCCACAGATATGCTCCGAATCACACAGATATTACAAACAACATACCAAACACACTCACATATTGCCAACATACGACCTGACAGGTGCAGTGCAAACCCCCCCCCCCAGAATGCAAAATATCTATCCTAGCAGACTGCTGGTCCCCTGACATTGCAGATGCTGAGGTAACAGCCATCATCTGCAAAGCAAAACACACAGCAACAAAGGTATGTGATGGTGTCCTGGGCTGAGGCCAACATGGACTCCAAGAATAATGGAATGCCAAATCACACTACTGCCCAATGTCAGCCTTTCCACAGGATATGTACCCAAAGAGCAGTGTACAACAACAGTGGTCCTTCACAACAAAGGTGTTGCCTGAATGGATACTGCAAACTACCACCCCAGGATCCTGACAAGCTTGGTCTGCACAGCTATGGAAAGGATCAGTATGTACCGCAGACATAAAGCTATCGTGGACCTACTGATACTGGACCCTACACATTGTGGCTGTCGTAACTGCAGATCCTGCCCCTAAACATGTTTGACCCATTTGAAGCAGTCATTAAGGTCATTGATGAGGGCAATGTGGTCCACACAGCGTAGCTGGACCATGCATATGCTTCTAGACAATACCCTATGAGTTCAGTATGGATATGTTCACCAGCTTAAATATATACCCCTATGTCAGTAGAGGGGTTGCAAACCAGACCGAGGACAGAACTGACATGGTCAGACATGCTGCATCCATGTCAGACTACAAAGCAGATATGAGTGGCATCCCACAAGGCTTGGTCCTGGGCCCCCCCCATTCTGTATATATGTCCCATAGGTATAGGCCAACATGGAAGGACTGTGACTGAACATGTATGCAGAGGAGTACAAACAGCCCACCATATCCGACCCCCAGCTGACACAAGTAACCCACAAAAGGGCCACCTACAAACATACAACTGGAGCCATAGCCATGTCAGCAAGCTAATTGCAGAACTGTGGATAGACAACCACTGTGGATATACAGTAAGTGCCCACAAATTACCACACAGGTGCTAACCCATTACGTACCTAACATGTAATGAGAGACCCGGGGACACAAGGTGATAGATATCCTGCACTGGACAAACATGTGGCTGTAGTGTTCGCAGAAACATACCATATACTCAATCATGAAGGTTGTCAGATGTAGATAAGGGGAGGTCACTGTGGCTCTGCAGTCATCCTTCATCAGCATCACAATTGACTACAATAGCCCCTGTGGGATATACCTCAGCAGACACCTCCATCAACTGTAAAGTCCACAACAGTACCCCACCAGGAGTAGCAAAGAGCATGAACAGATGCCATGTGTTGCCTGAGTAAACAAACTGCAGCCCCACACACTGCCATACTGCCCAGCTACAGGCAAGCTGTGCCTGATGTATGAAGCCATGTCCAACCTGGAATCAATGAACATGCTGCACCTTGTACAATCTGAATGGCAGGGAGCTATGCACATGAGAGACCTGAACCCCAGCACTGACATACATAGGACAAGCTGTACAGAATGATCCATAACACAGAAGGCACCCCCACTCTTGAGTAGACTCCCGGTACAGGTTAGCCAGAGAGTCACCTATCGACACCCCTCAAGAGGAATCCTGATGTGTGGATGGGAGATGGTAGGTTAACCCTGGGTATCACTGTTATGTCAGAGGTAGACGGAGGCACAGTATACCAACCATGACATATGTCATGGCAAACTCCAGTTACAATGTGTGTCGAAGGACAAACACACCCTGTGACTAGCATCAGAAATGGCCTAGGGAACATCGCTAGTGTTTGTCAATGTCCACCTATGTTGTGGAATACACTACCAATGTTGGACGAGCCTGGTGTAGGTAGTCCATATCTGAACATAATGCAACATGGTCATATGTGCACAACTGGCCCCTACACAGTCTGTTGTGCACACTATGAAGATGTCAAGCAGTGATAAGACTAAAGCCCAGGATACTGTCCACCACAGTGAAAGTACTGAACCAGTACACTATACGGTACTACAGTGTTAGTTCATTATGAAAGTATGTTGACAACTGTCTGCAAAGTATCCCATGCAATCCCTGCAGGCACAGTATAATCCCTGTTGTGGCAGACACAAAGCAGTTGGCCAGTTAGTACACAACATGACACCCAACACACAACCATAAACGTGAGATATTGTTGAAGTTCACACACACCCAAATATGTGGTGGACTTCAGAGTGCAACATATGGAAAGCACACACTGGGCATGCTCACACACTTTGATAAATGAGGCATATGTTAGACAACATGCCATGGAAAGGCTGAACTGGGCATGCTCACACACTTAGGCCATATCTCCGTTTAGCAGTTGGCCACACATATCTGGTATTTGTACGTGTCATTCCAGGAACCAACCACAACACAGCAATCTGCCCAGTGCACACAGTAAATGACTACAGAGACATAAGTGATATATTGGATCGCCGTCATATGAAAACATCTTCCACAGATACACAAGTTGGCAATAAAGACCTGCAAACAGTAGAACAGCACAACAAATATTGTGCATCTGACAATTGAACATATGGGTGTAGAGGTCAATACTAGGCTTGTTGCCCTAGGGAATGACAGCTCAGCCAGAGTGTTCTTGGCATCTGCATCCCCAGTACAGTAGGCTACTGTGCCACTGTAAAGTAGGTCACATAAGGCAACGTGTGAGGCTAGTGAGCTGTGCCTCTGTCAAGCAGGGGCACAGTGGAGATCCCAGGGTTTGAATGTGCTAAGCCACAGCCATGTTGTTGGTGTGTGCTGGAAGAGGGTTGCAGAGGATCCCTAACAGTAAGTGGCCATCAGTAACAGACTGAGGGGAGCCCTATCTGCATTGTCTGGACAATTCCACTGTCAACACTGTGTTGTGATGAATATGTGGGAATGAAGTGTTGTGCCGGAACTGTTCACAGATGTCCTCCCTCTGTGGGCTACAGCTCTGCAATGTATTAGCTCACTCTGTCTGTTGGATGGCTCATATATGGCTGGAGTACACCTGACAGGTGTCTTGTTGTGGTGCAGTCATGGGTATATGTGGGATAGCATGATCAATGCAAACTGTACACATGCTCATAGAATGCAATTGTCAAGGATTATGCTGAGTGGCCAGTATAGTCCACCAGCATGGGTCCTTTGAAGTCGGCCACCCCAGTCTTCACAAGTGTAGAGTCTGCTTGTGCTAAATACAGTTTGTGTGCAGCGACAACCTTGCCTGGGGGTGGGGATGGGATATGGATGTTCAGGGAAAGGTGGGTATGGTCAGATATCAACAATGGTGGTCTACCTCTGGTGTGGAACAGTGAGTACCCATGTTGCAGATGGACAGGTGCAATATGTATTCTACCATGTGGCTGTGGTGTGTGGTTCTGCCATAGCACATGGACCCACAAATTGTAGTGGCTGTAGGGTAAAGTGGTAGAGGCCTGAGTAGTTCTCACACACAATATGCCTGTACCTGATGTTAACAGCTGGAATGGTGTATGTGAACACCTGCATATCCCGGCACTGTTCCCAGGGAAGCTAAGTGTGTGTCCTGGATGTGGGTGTGGTGTTCTGGACTGGTTGTGTTGTGTGTTACAGGTCCTGTGATCACGAAGCATGGTATAGAACATAACCTGCCAGTGCGTTGTGCATATCTGACCCTGACGTAGGTGGCTGCAAATGCATATATATGCTATCCCCCACCTGACAGGTAGTACTAGATGTACATAACTCTGTAGAAATAAAGATGTCAGCACCCTATAAATACTGCAGGTGCAGATCAGATGCCCAGTAATTCAGTTAGTGTGCTCTGCTAATGCATCTCCCTCAAGTGTCATAATATAGGTAGGTAGGAGTTCGAACCATGCAATTGCTCAGTGTGTGTGTGTGGGTGGGTGGGTGAGCAGGGTTGATGTGTGTGCAAGTCTGTGTGAGTAAGATGTCCCTTTTGGCAACTGTGAAAGCACTCTACAGGATGCACATTCCCCTATCTCAGCACGGATGATGTCAGCACCCTATAAGTACAGCAGGAGAAGGGAAACCTCCCAGTAATTCAAATAGCGCGCTCTGCTAATGCATCTCTCTTGAGTGTCATAATATAGTTAGGTGGGAGTTTGAAACCTGCAAGTGTGTGTGTGTGCTCGGATGTGGGGAGTTTGTGTGTGTGCAATTCTGTATGAAAAACATGTGCTTTTTTGCAATCAGGAGATCACACTACATGATGCACATTATCCTTTCCAAACAGTGATGTTTTAAATAAGCAACAATTAGAGGTATTGAATAAGGGGCTAACTTTTGTTCCAAGTAGGACCTGTGTATTTAATGAAGTCATAATGGACATCATGTTATTTTGTTGAAATGCTATGTTAAAAAAGTTTTTTGGTAACTCTGGTCCTATGGACAAACGTCCACATAAACCCAGCAGTTATGTCCCACCCTTGTCACCAGCATTAGGGTTATTTATTAATAAATGTGAGAATGACTTAACAGCTTATTTTCAGAAAAAATGTAATGAGAAGTTTTGCAATTTAAATGGAAAACAGAGGAAGGCCTTGGAAGATTTGAGTAACAACTCGGATCTAACAATAAAAATGGCAGATAAGGGAGGGGCAGTAGTGCTTCTGGATACACACTGGTATAGGACAAAGATGAAGGAATTGCTTTCTGAAGGTGAGGTTTATGTGTTATTAAATCCAGTTGAGGTAAAAGGTGTGATTGATAGAGTACACAAACGATTACACTGGCTATATACTAATCAGTATATAGAACAGGATTTGTATGATTTTCTCTTAATAGAGAAGCCAGTTATACCTGTGTTCAAGGCCCTCCCGAAGATACATAAATCATCCACTGACCCCCCTCTTAGACCCATTGTGTCAGGAAGAGGGTGGGTAACTGAAAATATTTCTATTTGGCTAGAAGTTACATTAAGACCTTATGTAGATAAATTAGAGAACATACTGAAGGATACAGCACATTTTCTCACAGTTTTGGGGGATCTAAGTAGGAATATGTCCCTAGAAAACATGATAATGGTCACATTAGATGTCCAAAGCTTGTTCACGGTGATAGGGAACCACTATGGAATAACAGCCGTAGTGGAACTGCTAAGCACGCTGGGGGTCAATGGGATGAAACTTAACCTAATAAAAGATCTACTTGCATTAGTCTTGGACAATAATGTTTTCATGGGCATTAATTCTACATACAGACAGGCACAGGGGGTAGCCATGGGCACCCCCTGTGCGAATACCTATGCGAATTTAGTTCTATCGCATTGGGAAAGACAGCATGTATTAGAGAATGATGAATGGCACAGGCATATAGGAGTATATCTACATTTTGTGGATGATATTTTTATCTTGTGGAGAGGGAATAGCACACAGTTAACACTTTTCATAGATTTTCTTCACTCGACTACCTCATTTTTGAAATTTAGCATCAACAGTTCTAGAGTCTACATAGACTTTCTGGATGTCAGGGTTAGATTCACTGGGAATGGTTTTAGTTCTGAGTTGTTTAGAAAGGAATGTTGGAAGAACACCATACTGTCATTTGACAGCATGCACCCTCGTTTCATGTTCCCCAACATAGTACAAGGTCAGGTCAGTAGGACCTCTAGGTTGAGTATGGAAGATGAACAGTTTGATCAAGAGTTGATAAATTTGAGAAAACATTTTTTGGATAGGGGTTATAATGATGGATTGATAGAAAGGGTGGTGAAGAAGGGTAGGACATATAGAAGGGATAAATATAAGCCTTGGATTAATGTGACTAGGCAGAATGAGAGGAAAGGTACATCTGCTGTATGTACACGAACAAGACAGAGGTTTATGTTAACCTATGGAAGTAATGTAAAGGGTGTTTGCGACATAATCAACCAGAACTGGAATATCATCACCAGTGATGATTGCCTGAGGGACATTGTAGGTAGTAACCCACAGTTTGGATACAGGAGGAACAGAAATTTAAAGGACATGCTGTGCAAAGAGAGGGTAGCCAACACCCCTAAAGCTCTGCCATTAACCATGGGCACGGTACCATGTGGTCATTGCAAGGCTTGCGCCCATATTAACAGAGATGTGGTTTTTACTCATCCTGTAAGTGGGAGGAATTTCCAGTTAAAAGGGAGAGCAACTTGCAGGACAACAGATGTTGTGTATTTGGCGAACTGTGACTCCTGTCCGAGTTATTATGTGGGCAAGACCAATAACATGCTCAAGGTCAGAATTTTACAACATATGTCATCAATTAGAAATTTGGATGAACGTAATGCCCTATATAGACATGTACAGAATCATTCTACACATCAATTTAGTTTTAGGGTAATACAGAATGTAGTTCTGAACAGTAGAGGTGGTGACATCAAGCAAACCACTGAATGGGTGGAGTCTAAATGGATCCTAGATCTATCTGCACACAGGTTCCCAGGACTAAATGAAGTAGTATCCCTAAAGCCAGCTCTTAAGAAAAGGCAGGCTTTTTATTGAATTTTGATTGGTTGAGGAGTGTTTTAAATATGTTTGTGTTTGTATGTTCTTAGTCTGAAGAAGGGTTTTGACCCGAAAGCGCTAACTACAAGCTGTATTGTGTTGTGTTGTTATTAAACTCCAGATTTTAAATCAGCAGTTTCCAGCAACGTTTTTTCTGTTCACTGTGTGTGTGTGTGTGTGTGTGTGTGTGTGTGTGTGTGTGTGTGTGTGTGTGTGTGTGTGTGTGTGTGTGTGTGTGTGTGTGTGTGTGGGTGAGCAGGGTTGATGTGTGTGCAAGTCTGTGTGAGTATGATGTCCCTTTTGGCAACTGTGAAAGCACTCTACAGGATGCACATTCCCCTATCTCAGCACGGATGATGACAGCACCCTATAAGTACATCAGGAGAAGAGAAGCCTCTCTGTAATGCGAATAGCACACTCCGCTAATGCGTTTATCACGAGTGTCATAACATAGTTAGGTAGGGGTTTGAATCTTGCAACTGCCCAGTGTGTGTGGAGGAGGATTAGTGTGTGTGCAAGTCTGAGTGAGTGAGATGTCCCTTTTGGCAACTGTGAAAGCACTCTACAGGATGCACATTCCCCTATCTCAGCATGGATGATGTCAGCACCCTATAAGTACAGCAGGAGAAGAGAAACCTCCCAGTAATTCAAATAGCGTGCTCCGCTAATGCATCTGTCACGAGTGTCATAACATAGGTAGGGATTTGAATCCTGCAACTGCCCCGTGTGTGTGGAGGGGGGTTAGTGTGTGTGCAAGTCTGTGTGAGGGAGATGTCCCTTTTGGCAACTGTGAAAGCACTCTACAGAATGCACATTCCCCTATCTCAGCACAGATGATGTCAGCACCCTATAAGTACAGCAGGAGAATAGAAACATCCCAGTAATTCAAATAGCGCACTCTGCTAATGCATCTCTCTTAAGTATCATAACATAGTTAGGTAGGAGTTTGAAACCTGCAGGTGTGTGTGTGTGCTTGAATGTAGGGAGTTTGTGTGTGTGCAATTCTGTATGAAAAACATGTGCTTTTTTGCAAACAGGAGATCACACTACATGATGCACATTACCCTTTCCAAACAGTGATGATGTCAGCACCCTATACATACAGCTGGAGAAAAGACACCTATCAGTAATATGAATAGTGCAGTCTGCTACAGCGTCACTCTCAAGTGTCATAACATAGTTAGGTAGGAGTTTGAAACCTGAAAATGGCAAGTGTGTGTGTTTGGATGTGGGGAGTTTGTGTGTGTGCAATTCTGTATGAAAAACATGGTAGTTTTGGCAATCAGGAGATCACACTACCTGATGCACATTACCCTATAAGTACAGCCAGAGAAGAGAAACCTCCTAGTAGTCCGAATAGTGCGCTTCGCTAATGCATCTCTCTCACGTGTCGTGACTTAGTTAGGTAGAGGTATGAATCCTACAAATGGCAAGTGTGTGGGTGTGTGTAAATGCAAGTGTGAGAGAACAGATCCTTTTGGCAAATACGACAATACACCAAATGCTGCATATTCCCCCAGTAAACACAGGGGATGTCACCACACTATCAGCACAGCCAAACAGGGCTAGTTGGCCAGTAATGCCAATAGTGCGCTCTGCTACTGGGTCTATTACCATTGTCAGAGTACAGATAGGTATGTTTTGGTAACCCACAACTGCCACGTGTGGTTGTGTCACACATTATGACCTTGTGTGGGTCTTAGTGCATAACAATGCATGCCATTGCCTAAACCAGCAATGGCAATGCACACATGATGTATGTGTGTGATACATACACATAAATACCTGTGACCTGCAGTAGTTACCATGTCTGACACATGCCTCGAGTGGATACATGGTATTTGCAATGCATAACAATATGACTGTGTCTTACTGTGCAGGGGCCGCACGTGGTATGTGTCTATACAGTGTGGGTGTATATGGTAAAATACCTGCAGCAGGGGATACACATCTGGTCTGGGCCATATAGTCTACATGTAGTCGATGTACAGGTGCTGCATGTTTCCACCTGTTGTGGAAGTGATAACATGTCATTCCACTGCAATTCAGTGACAACATGCTGGGAACCCTTCAACTCGTGTGTTGTAGCTACAGTAATGCTCACGCACAATGTTTGGCTGGATGCAGTCCAGCCATATAAAGACAATTCTTGAGACTTGCATATTGCCAGTGTTGTTATGGAGGATAGGTGGGTTTCCTGTGTATGGGAGGGTTGTGTGTGCCAGGCTATGAACCAGACGGGCGTCCGACACACAGTTAGCTGCACATGAATAGGCCCTGATGATTTGTGCTGTGCCAACAACCTGGAGGTGTGTGTATCTGTGGTGCCTTGGGATACCACCCCACTCTCCAGTGTTACATGTGTAGGGGACGACAGGCATGGTATGAGAAATAACCTGGCAGTGATGGGATGCACCTGTGAGCCATGAATCAGGACTCTGGTACTGCACAGACATTGCAGTTCACCATGCTGAAGACAGTGTCCAGTGCATGCATCTTGCTGGTGTTGTGTAGCATCACTGTTAGTGTCCTATCCTGTGTGATACCCGCGGAGGTGGCTATGTAATCTGTGTCCTGCAGCATAAGGCAGTATGTGTGTATCAAGGGGATTCGCCAATATACATTGGGCCATGGGTGCCACGTGCAAGCTGCCCCTCACAAATCATTGTGGCTTCCCTAGCATGTAAGCACACGTTGACAGCCAGTAGATACCCTATGAATGACATTGGAGACCGAGCAGAATGTAGAAATAGAACACCCTTCCTACATATAGTGGTAGCATACCTGGTGAGGGTATGATGGCAGCCAAGATCAGGCTCATACTGGCCCGTGCCACATGCTGAGAGATCCCTTCTATGTTCCCTATCATGTAGTCCAGAGAGGTATGTCTCAGGTCATCCATAGTGGCATGGTCAATGACTGAGTCATATGTGTCCATGCCTCTGACTGACCTGTATGCATGTGTTTTGTGGTGGACCATAGTGCCCCAGAGGCATATCACTGTGACCTTCACCATGTACAGCCTGTTGAGCGGGACCCCCCTTCAGCGGCCAAGAGAGGTACCTGACACATCTGTAGCTGCTGTGTTGTGTAGCCCTACAGGCTGTGAATGTGTGGCACACGGGATGTGTGTGCCATGTGTGACATGTGCTCTGTTCCGACATAACATATGCCTGTGTGCCAGCTGCGGAGGTGTGTGATGCTCAGGCAGGATGCTATTCTGAGTCCCCACGTATGCCCCAGTGTGTTCAGCTTGCTGTCAGTGCGTGTCTATGTCTGACTGGTATTGTAGTCACTGTAGTATGACATACCACCTGACAGGGTATGGCATTACTGGGTTCAGAGTGCTCAGTCCCCAGATTGGCTATGTGGTGGCATCCCACTCATGTGTTGTACATTCCTGGCCAAGGGTGATGGTTGACTGCATACATGTGGCAGCTGTGTCATTGCCACATGACTCACATAAACCACAACTGGACCATAGAGGTGATTCACAGGTTACCTTTGCACATGCTACCCTAGTAGTGTGATTGCCATGTTGAGTACCAACACATAGGTCCAATGGGGAACAACATACTGAAGGTGTGTATGTGTGGGTGTACTGCTACTGTTTCATAGCACTGGCATATATGACTGCACACGTGGGTAAATGCCAGGTAAGACATGTGCAATGTGTCACAGGCAATGTACATGTGAACAGGACAGACAGTGGCGTTCTGTCATGTGTAAACTTGGCACGATCAACATGTACCCAGGAATGCACAGCGCAGATGCCCATGGTAGAACTGATATTATGTCATAGTTAATTGTGATTTGGATTACATTGGCACTGCACACATATCAACATGCGCAAACATCCACATTGCATACTCGTTGTGGGCAACTCGCCACCATTACTGTACATGTCCATCATTGCATATCACTACCTGCATTAGCTTCCCCCCTGTGCTACCCATGTATGTGGCTATCTGTTGACATCCTTACCACCGGTATTCAATTATGTGCAGCTGTTACACTTTGGTACGTACTATGGGTGCAGATAACAATTCAAGACAGTCATACGGTTACTGCATCAGGCATGCTGGGATATACACACAGTCATATCAGAACACTGTACTGTTACCAACATGATACTACTAATACACTTCTATGTAGTCACCCTATGCATTAGTAACGTGTTTACCTGTTCCTGCACTGATGTTGGAGATTGCAGGAGGTGGCACAGTTTCATCATATGCACAGGGTGTGAATTAGGTATGCCTGAGTCTGCCACTGATACTACCAATTGACATGAGTGTGTATGTGTGTTGGTGAGGGTCAGCAGTACAGGGTGGGGCACTGTTGGTGCAGTGTGTGTGTGTATATGGTAGTCCTAGGTGTTAACATTTTGCATGTGTGTATGCACGCACACAGTTCCACCTCATGGCTGCCATATACAGGGGTTTGTGGACAGCCACAGACTGCACCTGGCATGTCATACAGATCAGTGTCTGTGGGCATTGACATGGTACCTGTGCCTGGAAGGGATGCTATGGACAGTATTCGGTACTAAGCCAGACTGGGTACTGTCATCAGAAGTGGGAGTGTGTTGACTGGACACAGGTCCCTGTTGGGACTGTCCAGAGCCACGTGCAAGTGATCTTCTGGGGCATTCCAATGACAGCACAGACCCAGCATTGCTGGGGCTGCTGCTGGCACTATGGGGGCATGCGTAGGCCTGTTGTCATCCATGCCGACTGCCAGCTGCTGCTGTTGCTGGCATACGGCCACGTCAACGCCCCAACCGCCGACCATCGCCCTGGCTCATGGACATTTGGTTGTGGAACTGCTGTAATATGTCCCCACAACATCTGTCTATGACATCGGTGAAATTACGGATAGCATCCGTGATGTCACGCATACTGTCAGTCATGGCTGTGCGACATGCTCTCAGCTCCCTCAGATCCTGTCTGGGGTACCTTTCCATACGCGACTGTGCCTGCATGACAGCCCGAAACATAGCTGAGGTTGGCAGACCTCTTTGGGCACATCTGCCAGAGGCAGTACGCTCACGGATGCTACCATGAGAACCCATGGGCAACTGTCTGTGTGGTACCATCGCAGGACCCTGCCCATGGCTGCTGTGTGGGGATGCATGTGGCACAGATGCCGCATTACCCTAGTCAATGCCCACTGTATCCTGTCCATCACCTAGGGACAATGGTGACAAAGGATGTACTGGCAGGATGACTGTGCGCAATGATGGGGTTGACAGCTGTGTACTATCAATTGGCTGACCAATGGCGGACCCTGACACACCTTCCTGTACCATTACACAGATATCATCATTACCAGTACGTGTGGCACCAGATTCAGTTTCCCTGCTGCAGGACACCAGAGCAGCACCAGAACCTGTGGGAGAAAGACAGGAAACACAGTTTACAGTGTCCACACAATGTTACCAGTGATGCACTTATGCACACATGCACACATGCACACTAGGACACAGGCACACATGCACACATGCACACGTGGACACATGCACACATGGACACATGCACATAGGCACACATGCACACATGCACACGTGGGCACATGCACACATGCACACATGCACACGTGGACTCATGCACACATGCACACATGCACACGTGGACACAGGCACACATGCACACATGCACACGTGGACACATGCACACATGCACACATGAACACGTGGACACAGGCACACCTGCACACATGCACACATGCACACCCTGCAGTATACACACAGAGCACTACTGAGTTACACTAGTATTACTAGCACTATCAGGACTATTATAGGTATTGGTAAACACACTCACCAGCATGGGTGGCCTGCCTTGCTGTAATCCCGGAGGGACCTGCAGAAATGAGGAGATTAATGTCAGTGGGCACAACTGTGCCATTGATACTGCATATGATACAGTGCAGTAGAACACCGGTTGCCTTTCACACGTCAGCTGCTGATATTGCCAATATCACACATGCACAATTACATACTATGTTGACAGTTACATACAATGGACACACCTTACACATGCATAAACTAACAGTGTACAGAACAGTCAAGTGTACATATGACATATTACCTGCATGCTCCATGTCATGCTGCTGTGTGGATCCAGCCTCCATCATGATGCAGGTGTATTGCTTTTGCTGTTCTGGGGCTGGAGCCACAACACTTAGGAGTAACCCCACCAGTCTGGTGAGGGGGGATGTGTGGCCACCCCACCTCCTGTGGCAACCTGTTGCCTGTGGATATCCGACGCACGCTGATGGACATTTCTGATTAAATCACTGCAGTGATGTTGTACCTGCTCATATGTCCTATTATGCGTGCCAATGTCATTTACCCTACGGACAAGGTCCTGCTACAGTGCAGCCCTCTCCTGCTGATTCTGGCTGGTGCGGGAAAACAGTATGTCATACTCCCGCACCAGGCTCTGGTGTATCTCCTCATCTTCCACTGCAGAGTAGGCGGGATTACGCACCATCTCCCTGGAAGAGAACACAAACAGGATATCAGCAGACTATGTCAGCAATATATGGCACACATACTATACATGATACTCCAGTGTAGTGATATACTACTACTCCCATATGTTGCATGTGTGTGTCTCGTGGTGGATACACAAGTACATGGCCAGATATCAGTGCTCAGCCAACACCTGTGCAACAATACCTGCCACATTCCATACAACATAGTAGCATGCCCCATCAGTCAGCACACTGCGACAGGTCCAATGCACAACCTCACTCTGGGGGTTCATACCAAGGTACTGTATGTGGAATGCCATCCACTAGTGTGATGTGGACACAAGTTACTCGGCCTGGATATACATATCCCACCACCACCACCGGCACAGTAGACTACTTTGATATGTATGTGATTAGGCAGTTATTCACTTGTTAGGACTGAGATGGTATCCATGCAGCCCACTGGGCCAGTGGAAGCCGCAACCCACACTGCTGACCCCTTTGTGAATGCTTACCATGGACATCCCACAGATTGCATGGAACTTGCACACACATTTCTAACCCAGACCCTATGCACAAAGGTTAGGCATCCTGTCCGGTGGACCCCAGCCAGAGGCAGATTGTATAACAATAGCAGGAGGCTACTGCAGGACAGAGCAGATTCACATTAAGGAAAGGCCTCTGTGGTCAGCACTGGTAATATGCTACGGTCTCTCATAACAACGGCCACGGCCTACACTGGGAGGGAAATGGCCACAAACACTATAGATAACCACAAGGCCTTCTTCAGTTATGTTACACATATGGACCAAATGCCTCAGATATGCTCTGAGTTAATACACACCTACTTAACATTCACCGAACACACAGATATTGGCAACATTCTTGCAGACAGGTTTGGTGCACATATCCCCCCTCCTTCTCCCCCACAAGTAGAAATACTTATCACAGCTGAATGTAACCTCCCTATCATCTCACATGTCCTGGTGAGGGCCGCCCTCAGCAAAGCAGAACACACAGCATCACTGTGACCTGATGGTATCCCTGGATGTGTGCTACGTGCACTCCAAGAGGACATACAACCGCATATAAGACTGATATTTAACCTTGGCCGTACTACAGGATATGTACCTGAACACTGGCATACAGCAACAGTGGTCCCACACCACTAAGGAGGCACCTCTACTGACCCTGGGAACTACCGCATCATAAGCATAACCGGCCTGGTCTGCTAAGGTATGGAATTATTCAGTATGGGACGCATATACAGCGATATTGGGTACCTGCAGACACTTGTTCCCAGCCAGTTTGCCTTTGTGATGGGCTGATCCTGCCTTTTGAACCTGGCTGTCCTTTCTAAACAGTCACTACAGCCATTAATGAGGGCAATGCACAGACAACTGCTGCCAGGATCATGGCCTAACACTGACTGATATGTAATGTATAGTCATCCCCTTTTGGTGGAACTACGTACACACAACATATCACATGGACATACCTATAGATACAGACCTATGACAAATTTGGAGGGTTCACAGTATGCAGAATATTAACCTGCTACTTTACATTACCTGCGTTTGTCACAGCTGGTTGCATTACCACTATGTCTGCTTCCTGCTGCTGCTGGCAAAGCTTGCTACTGTCACTGCTGACAGCTTAGACTAAGTGTGTAGTGTGTGTATTTTTTTTCTCTCACTCTCTGTCTCTGTCTCTGTCTGTCTCTCTCCCTCTGTCTGCTTCCAGACAGTGCAATGAACGTATTGCATGTGTGGAGTGTTAGTACAGGATGCTTTTGTAGGTATCTGCATAGGTCCATGTGATGGCCTCTGCACCAATTGTAAGCCAGCATTTGCTAATTGCATGCAGCCAGTTGTGTACTGATTGCAGTTCTCACTGTGATTTCAGGACAGTGCTATAAAAGGGTATGTGAGATAGGCATTGTCCTTTCAGATTGTAAGGGTGGGGACCATGCTGGTATGCTATGGACACTGTTATATATATATATATATATATATATATGTAAATATACATACATTTATATATATACATTAACTGACATTATTACCTACTAGCTACCAAATAGCATGGCTGTTTCTGTTCACACAATACTATTATGGAAATCCACTAGTTTTGACAGTAATTCTAAATGACATGCTTTGTGTACTACACATCCTATATTCCCTTTACATTCATTCCTACTATTGCATGATATATTTATTTTAGCACAATGTTCTTGTATAAGAGTCATGGCTTAGTGGTAGGTTATGCAGGCTACTGTTTCCAAGGTCCTGGGTTCGGGACTGACAGTGGGATTTTATTTTGCTTTTGAACTGACTACAGGACCTGTCAATCAGAGTGACTAAGGCACTTTTAAGCAGTTGTAACCGGGTTAGCACTGGTTTGCGTGGAGCTCACGCATGCGCACTGGCATTTAGCTCTGTGCACACACGCACACACCTGCTTACAACCGCTTAACAGTGCTTACTCTGGTGCAAACCCGCACTATTTTCTTTGAAATAAATGAAAATGGGGAGACAGGAAAGTGGTGAAAAGGGGTCACAAAGAGGGTAAGACAGTAGAGAAACAAGCTTGGGATTTGCAGGAGGGATGTAGGTAAGGCCCATAGCTGCCCATTTCTTCATCAGCAACAGCTGTGCATATGTATGTAATTTGGTGTGACATTTGAAAAACTTCCACCCCTGAGAGAGGTGTCAGGACAACAATAATACTTGTTGTACAGCCAATTGTAATTGATAGTTTCCATGTCCAGCAGACATGTGTGCGGAATGGGCAGATATGTATGGGGTGTAATTTTTTTGTGGGTACAGAGGGCCCTTTTTTTTTTTTTTTTTTTTTCAGGTGAGAGTGGTATGTCAGGTGAAGGAAGTCGATATAGCTGAGGAGGTAGGTTGGGTAGGTCAACAGACAAGACAAACAAGACGAATACAGGGGCGGTGTATGACACATGTGGGGGGGGTTACACAATTGATGGGGACGGAGGTTTGGATATCCAGAGCCCATGAGCCCACAGATGGCAACAGTGGAACTGATATCCCCACCCATGGGCAGTTGACACTGTTCCTTCACTGCCCAGGATGGGGCTGTGCTGGAGGCTGTGTAGGCCGGGCAACAGGCATGCCCATAAGGTTTGCCACCTGTGCCTCAAGCTGGCATAGGGGCCCAAGAACAGAGTCCTGGATCTCCCTATGCACCACAGTCCGGACGCTACAGAGGGTGAGTGGTGGTTCTCCTCTGGCCACACTTGCAGAGGGGGGATGAGCCCCATCCCCTGCAGCGCTTCCACCTGCAGGTGGCACAAGGCCACCGGAGGGAGGTCCAGAGTAGGCACTAGTGCCAGGTGCACTCGCCAGCTGAGGTGGGAGAGGTGGGTCCGCTGGAACCCGCCTTCCCTGTCGTCCTGTGTTTTGCATAATGTCATGACAGTTTGGGTTAGTAACATATAATACCATTCACAATTAGTTGTAATAGCATGCATTAGTATTTCCATTAACCAAACACCCAGATATTCACACCATTGAACAGCGAACATAACACATGCATAATTTGAACAGCAATACACAGTCCAACAACATGCAGGGTTGATTGATGGCAACAGGCCATCAGGTTTGGATGTATGAACAGGGCAGATGCATCAACGGACATGCAAATATTTATGACCCAACAGGACAAATGTCCAGGGGTGTTAATTGTGATTGCACATACCATTTTCATGTGGAATGGGTTATATGTGGTTATAGGGTGGGGTGAAGAAAATAATATTAACACCTTTGAATACCAATACATATGCTGTACATTTCTATTAACTGCACATATATACACACAACTGTTCTAACTACAGTTTCCTATATGATAACTACTTCAATTTGGTGATAGGACTGTTACTGCTACATCAATATACATTTTATTGTTCTTCATTCACATTCATATCTGACTTTGTTCAGCTACATCATCCTGCTACATTTGCTTTATATATCTATAGACAACTGTGGATGTTTGGTATGTCAGACAATCATACTATCTGCATATTGCAGACTGAGAGCAACATATCCAGATTTTGGGATACACATTCCAGCTGCAGCAACACTTTGAACAGATTTCGCTGTTTGGTTTTGCTTCTCACATGCATTTCATTCTGTACTGACTGCACTATACTTTATTCAGGGGTTATTACTACTTTATTGGTGGATTCATAACACTTTCTCACACTCTCTTCCTTGTTTTCATTTTACTATTCAGGATGGTACTTACTTCTAGGCTTTATTGACATGTTTTACCTGTAGTTATTACAATCCTTTCCAGCAGTCTCACTTCTGTCATGTTTCAGTATTTCAACAGGGGTATATTTCACACATGTGATTTGCTCATCTTCTGCAGCTGTACTTTTCAGCCTGCTGCTGGTTGTGTACTATTATATTACAGGTGGGGCATCTTTATTTCAGACATTTTAATTTTTCTGTTTGGATTACAGACTGCAACACACTTTTGTAATCAAACAATACTTGCAAACACTCTTACACTTGTTACTTGCACATTCTATTACTTAGTGACTACACTGCACTCTTTTGCTAACTGTCATACTTTTATATTTCTTTACAGTTCCTGGGAGAGGATTACTGACCTGCCTGGTGGTGCAACCGCACTAGCCTATCGCCATAGGCTCTGCGGTTCGAGAATGGACACCTGCAGCTGTAATTTAAATGAAGTAATATTGGAATACACATCTCCATAATATCAGCTAGTTTAATTTCTTACATACATAATTACATGTAACTTACTCAGTAGTGGGGCGTTGGGCATTTGCCGGGCCTCCTGGATCCAAAGGTTCAATTGGTCCTGCTTGCATCTCTTCAGGTCTGCATGGTGGTGACGAACCTGCTCACCAGTCCTTGGAATCCCTGTGGCACTGGTGAGATCATGAGTCAACCAGTCCCACGCCTCAGCCCTATATGCTCCCCACAGGATCTGGCCCTGCATGAGTTGGGCCTCATGATTGTGGACTAGGAGCCAGACCATGTATCTGGATTCCTCAATGCCCCACCTCTGTGCTCAAAAGCAACTACCCTCACCTACTCCTGTCATTCTGGCTGCAAGTCAGTTCTATTATTGTTTATGCTGTGTATTCCTGCCTATGGGGCTTATATATGCCGTTTTTCCCGCACATATCTGTGATTGGCCATTTTGGAATTGTATCAACTTCACAAAACCTGCTTTGTCATGCTCCACTTTGTATTCATTCCTATATATTTGCTATTACTGCATTTATAGGTGCTGCTGTCATGGCTTAGTGGTTCAGTACCTTGACAATGGTGCATAGTATCCTGGGTTCGAACCTGGCCACTTCTTTTTATTTTTTATGACTGTCTAGACAGGCTAGGGGGTGTGTCTGTGTAAAGGCAGTTTTGATACGGCTTGCTCAACGTTGCCCGTCAGTTAGCTTGTTGGTGCGGTGAGCAGCTCCGCGCAAACGGGGTGCACTGGTTTACGCCTCATTTGGCTATCAGCACGCATATTACGCTCAGCTCAGCTAGGGGCACACAGTTTCAGCGTGTTAAACCACTGCTTACCTACAGGCATCATTTTGCACCTGTTGAACCACTGCTCACCTTTGGGCACTCATTTTGCACCTGTTAAACCACTGCTCACCTACGGGCAGATGCACTCACCTTGTTAAACTGTAGCTCAGCTATAAGCACATCTGGCATTTTTCATTATTTTGTTATCTCACATTTCTTCAAAATAAATGGACTATTTCATTACATTTTACATGAACTATGATTTTATATGTGTACATGTTTGTCAGGGACTTGTTTTGTGCTTATTTTACTAAAAATAAAAGTTGGTGTTTGAACCATGAATGCCTGCTCTTCAGCTGACGTCTCTACCGCTACGCTATTGCTTCTTGGCTTACTTTGCATATTTAGTTCTTATATCCTTTTCCACTGACTGCTAACTGTGGCTAAGCTACGGGCAAGCCTGCTCAAATGAGCACACTCACGGGCAAACATCTTTACATTTAAAAAAAAATATATAAGATGCTCATTTATATATTTTATGTTCATAGTCTGTGGGTGCATGTGTTGTGTTGTGTTTATTCACATTTCCATGGCCTCTGTCATGGGTGTTTACTTTGGGCAATTTTTCTCTTCTGGGGGCGTGTCCGCTTGCAGGGCTCGGCCTACGGACATGCCCCCTACTGTCTTCCATGGACCGTGTTAGCCTTCGGTGTGAATCAGCATGCCCTCATGCATATGCATGACATGCTGACGTCACACCGTTTAACTGCAAGCCTCCGTGTAAGCCTTGTAACTCTTACACAGAGGCTTCGTGAATCCTGCCCATATTCTAATTCCTATTTACACTACAAGAGTACTCATCCCATGTATTATAAGAGAAATACTGTTAAAGGCCAGTACATTAGGTCATGTAGAATGACTTTGAATGAGGATGACTTCATTCAGGAAATGAATGTTCTTAAGAATATGTTTAAAAACAGGAGCTATCCTGACTGGTTATTAGAAAACACAGAGACTGAAGTGCTAGAAGGTAGGAGGGGGAAATTCAAGCCAATCTTTGGAATTGAAATTGTTGAGAATGGGGTAAATACAAGAAAGGTAGAGGAAAATGTTGGTAAAGCCTTGGTGCTAGAATATAATGCCAGTTCAAAGATAGTGAGAGATGTTGTGGAAAATGGATGGAATAGATTCATGGCCTTCACCGATTTGGACAATGTTTCGAAAGATAAGTTGAAGGTAGTTTATAATTTATTTATTTATTTATTTATTTATTTAATTTATTTATTTATATTTGTTGACCGGGATTGTCCAACTGGACGTAGGTCCATTTTCAGAGGAGGCCTGGGGAGAAAAGCTCCACAGTTAAAATAAACAGAGAGTAGTTACATTAGATTAAATAGCGATTAACAATTTACTTAGCAATTACTTACAACATATTTACAGATGAAGAACATAGTACATCAGTAGACAACTAGAATCTTTATCTGTGAAGTACATAACAGACATTAACAAATGTTAAAATAAGAAGTTCCTGCTGTATAAGTACTAGGCTTATGAGCATCTGAGCTTGCTATAATCAAGGTAGTTAGTGGAGTGGAAAGAAATGTAGTGGTTGAATGGGGTGGGTGATATTAGAGTGGGAGTTGCAAGGGCATAGCCAGCATGTTTTTAGGTGCACTTTTAGTAAAGTTTTGAAGTGGGTGCATGATGGTACGGAGGTAATTGTGGGTGGGAGGGAGTTCCATAATTTGGCTATGGTGCAAGAGAATAGTGCTTCACCAGCAGAGTTATTGGCTTTAGTGATCTGCAAGTGATTTTTGTTGCTGGATCTTTTTTTTTTTTTTTTTTTTTTTTTTAATATTTTTATTCATTTCCAAAAACAAGAAAACATGAATGCAGGTTATTTATGACAATGAAGTATTTACAGATTATTTAAAAAGGTAGGCTAAAACCTCTAAACAGATATCAAACATTAAAACCAAAATAAAGTATTTACAAGGGTGTCTATTGTTGACATATAATTGACTTTCTATACAATTGTTTCCTGATTATAATCTGCTGCATTCATTATTCTCCAGTATTTCAGTTACTTCTTGCCATGCTACGTATAATGATGTAGTTCTTTCAGTTCTTCCTTTAATAGTGTTCATTTCCAATTGTGATACTGCTGACACCATATCCATGAATTGCTTAAAAGATGGAGAAGCTTTGGATTTCCAGTTTGATGTAATGTTTTTCCTTGCAATAGCTAGGAGAGTCCATAAGATTACATATTTTGTTCTTGACACACAGTCGGGTACAGGTGCATTAAACAAAATAATAGATTTGGAAATCTGGAATTTATCATTGAATACCATTTGCAGAAAATGATTTATTTTATCCCAATATGGTTTAATCAAATGGCATTCATAGAAGATATGTTGCCAGTCTGCTTTTATTGATAAATCACATCTCCAGCAGCCAATATTTTTCTTAAACATAAGTTCCATTTTATGAGGGGTTACATAAGATCTGTGTATGAATTGCCATGTAAAAAGTCTCCAATGTAATGAAAGTGATGTCTGCTTTGGACAGAGAAGAATTAGTTTTTTATCTCTGTCATTTGGCACATGTCCATTAACTGATCTATAATAATTCCATATTTTGTCATTATTATGCATTTTTATTTTTTGTTTGTTTTATAAATAGATGATAAGTATCCCTTTCCAATAATGCGTTGATTCGTTAGTAATATTATATGTTCTATAAGGTTAGGAACATTTTGTCTTATTGATGGTTGCATTGTTTCTTGTTTGCTTAATATATACTGTCTTAATTCTTGTACATGTATTCACAAACTATCTTCCATATTTAATTTCTGTTTAATCTGGTCTATTGTCAGAGGTTTTCCAGAGTTTAGCAATTGATGCCAATATATTAATCCCTTTTCTTTAAGCATGTTGACTACTTCCATATTAAATGTTATTATATTACCTTGTGTGTACGCTACTGGATATAAAATAAATGACCATGCTTTAATATCAGGATGGCTATTAATAAGATTTTGGAACATTTTTAATGTATAAGTAATGTATTTGGAACTTATATTTTTATTCTTATGTATCATCATATATTCCTTCATCAGCCATAGAAAATTGTTTGGTATGAAATCTGTATACTTATTTGTTACTACAAATCCTGATTTTAACCAGATTCTCTCATGAAGTAGCTTCCATTTTGATGTATATTTTGTATTTAGCCATAATGATATTGTTTTAATAATGGATGAATGCAAATATATTTCTATGTCTGGTAAACCTATGCAACCTATATCCCAATCATCTAGACGATACTTCATAGCTATCCTTGGTGTTTCTGGATACCATAGGAATCTTACCATTACATCATTTAATTGTTTTAGGTGCGATTTAGCTGGTGGCAAAGAACAAGCTTGTATGACATAAAGAATTTTTGGAAATATGATCATTTTAATTATATAAAGCCTTTCTTCCATTGAAAAGAAGAATTTATTCCATCTTTGTATTAGATTTTTAATATTATTTAAGGTCTCTTTATAATTTGTTTCAATTGTAGTATCTAGGTTGTTAGTTATTATAATTCCCAAGTATTAAATTATATTATCGGTAGAGATATATTTATGGCATTTTTTATTTAGATCTTTTTTATTAGTATTTATAAGCAATACATTTGTTTTGTTCTCATTAAATTTAAGACTTGAAAAGTTTTGAAAGTTTTGAATTGAGTCCCATAATGCTTTTAAACTGCTATTATTATTTTTTAAGGTAATTAAAATATCATCAGCAAAAAAGTTGAATTTTAAGCTCTAGGCTGTTGTCTAGTTGTATTCCTTCAATATTTTTATCCATATGTATATTATTTGCTAAGGGTTCAATGACTAGCGCAAACAATAACGGAGAAAGAGGGCAGCCTTGTTTTGTGCCCTTAGTTATTTTAATAGATTTAGACAGACAAGATCCCAGTTTTATATAAGCCAATGATTTTTCATATAATGATTTTATTAACA
The DNA here is from genome assembly GCF_019279795.1 of Protopterus annectens. Lineage (NCBI taxonomy): Eukaryota > Metazoa > Chordata > Ceratodontiformes > Protopteridae > Protopterus > Protopterus annectens. The sequence continues at coordinate 210,896,781 of NC_056730.1, forward strand.
AAGTGAAGTTGTTTGAGAAGCCATATTCTTCTAAAACTAACCACAGATAATCCCAGTTCACTGAATCAAATGCACTATTTATGTCAAAGCTAATAACATTCATTTTGTTTTTTGTGACATTTATATAATCAATTAAGGAAAGAATTATTTTAATGTTGTCATAAGTGTCCCTATCTTTTATAAAACCTGTTTGATCCTCCTCTATCAAAAGTGGTAGCAATTGTTTTATTCGAGCAGCATGTATTGCCATAAAAATTTTATAATCTATATTAAGAAGTGAAATGGGTCTGTATGATGAACATTCACTCGGATCTTTATTTTGTTTCAGAATTGGTGATATTAATGTGTACTTCCAAGAAGGAAGAATGTCTTTACCATTTTTAACTGATGTAAAGACATTCAATAACAACAGCAAAGCCTCATTTGATAGTAATTTAAACATTTCTGGGGTGATATTATCTATACCTGGAGCTTTGTTTAATTTTAGCTTATTTACTTCAGCTTTAAGTTCTGTCATTGTTATTTGTTTATCTATTAGTTGTACCTGCTCCTCTAATAACCTAACTTTAACATTGTTTTTCAGAAAAGCTTTCAATACTGAATGTGTTTCTGTTTTCTCATTTTGATTATTAAGTTTATGAAAAAATAGCCTAAACGCTTCTAGTATTCCTTCTAAATCAGATACTTTCTTTTTGGTTTCTATATTATGTATTTCCTTGATTTGATTTGTTTTAATAATCTTTTAGTCCTATTTGCTATTCTTCATTGGTTTTTATGGTTCATTGAATAGTAACATAGTTTATTTTTTTCTAAGTTGATCACTCTTTTGTGGTGTAGTGTCTCTGAGTATTTTTTATTAGTATCTTCTAGTTCTTTTATTAAGTTGGTGTTTCCATTTTGAATATCAAGCTTTAAATTATCTACTTTTGACTGTAATTCCATTAATTCCTTATTCCACTGTTTTTGTTTATTTTTATACCATCCCACCGCTCTTCCATATAGGTATGCTTTCAATGCATCCCATATATATTTCAGATACATGTTTTGTAAGATTGATATCTAGGAATGTTTGTGTCTCTTTAATATAAAATTCCTTAAAATCTTTGAGATTTGTTATGTAAGATGGTATTCTTGCTACTGATATCCTTCTCTTGAAACATAAGTCTATCTCAAACGTTATGGTGTTATGGTCCGAAAATGGACATGAAATTGCCTTGACTTTATTTAATTTAGAGGTTAGATCCTTTGTTATGTACACTCTATCTATTCTAGAGTATGTATTATGTCTATGGGAAAAAGGTGTAAAGAATAGTGAATCTGGGATAGCATACTCATTTATGTCAACTATATTAAAAGTTTCAACAAACTCAGATAACTTTGTTAAAGGTGATCTCTTACGTGTAGTTTTAGTATTTGTGTCAGTTTCTTTTATAATGCAATTGAAATCTCCAGGTATGATTAAATTGCCTTTGGTATATTGTACAATGTCTTCTAAGTGTTGTTTGGCCACTCTAACACCTAGTCCTGGTATCCAATAAATATTCACTAATGTATATATCATTTCATTTCATTGATAGATATTGTCACTAAAATACATTGGGCCATGGGTGTCACGTGCAAGCTGTCCCTTACACATCATTGTGGCTTCCCTAGCATGTAAGCACACGTTGACAGCCAGTAGATACCCTATGAATGACATTGGAGACTGAGCAGAATGTAGACATAGAACACCCTTCTTACATATAGTGGTAGCATACCTGGTGAGGGTATGATGGCAGCCAAGATCAGGCTCATACTGGCCCGTGCCACATGCTGAGAGATTCCTTTCTATGTTCCCTATCATGTAGTCCAGGGAGGTATGCCTCAGGTCATCCATAGTGGCATGGTCAATGACTGAGTCATATGTGTCCATGCCTCTGACTGACCTGTATGCATGTGTTTTGTGGTGGACCATAGTGCCCCAGAGGCATATCACTGTGACCTTCACCATGTACAGCCTGTTGAGCGGGACCCCACTGCAGTGGCCAAGAGAGGTACCTGACACATCTGTAGCAGGTGTGTTGTGTAGCCCTACAGGCTGTGAGTGTGTGGCACACGGGATGTGTGTGCCATGTGTGGCATGTGCTCTGTTCCGATGTAACATATGCCTGTGTGCCAGCTGCGGAGGTGTGTGATGCTCAGGCAGGATGCTATTCTGAGTCCCCACGTATGCCCCAGTGTGTTCAGCTTGCTGTCAGTGCGTGTCTATGTCTGACTGGTATTGTAGTCACTGTAGTATGACATGCCACCTGACAGGGTATGGCATTACTGGGTTCAGAGTGCTCAGTCCCTGGATTGGCTATGTGGTGGCATCCCACACATGTGTTGTACGTTCCTGGCCAAGGGTGATGGTTGACTGCATACATGTGGCAGCTGTGACATTGCCACATGACCACAACTGGACCATAGAGGTGATTCACAGGTTACTTGACTGCATAGTGGTTGATCATGTGAAACTGCCAATAGCAGCTATGAGTGTCATGTGTCACGGAAGCATTGCAACCATCAGTGG
>NC_056730.1:210928789-211001289 GCF_019279795.1 Protopterus annectens
CCTATGGGGCTTATATATGCCGTTTTTCCCGCACATATCTGTGATTGGCCATTTTGGAATTGTATCAACTTCACAAAACCTACTTTGTCATGCTCCACTTTGTATTCATTCCTATATATTTGCTATTACTGCATTTATAGGTATTGCTGTCATGGCTTAGTGGTTCAGTACCTTGACTATGGTGCATAGTATCCTGGGTTCGAACCTAGTCACTGCTTTTTATTTTTTATGACTGTCTAGACAGGCTAGGGGGGTGTGTCTGTGCAAAGGCAGTTTTGATACAGCTTGCTCAACGTTGCCCGTCGGTTAGCTTGTTGGTGCGGTGAGCAGCTCAGCGCAAACGGGGTACACTGGTTTACGCCTCATTTGGCTATCAGCACGCATATTACGCTCAGCTCAGCTAGGGGCACACAGTTTCAGTGTGTTAAACCACTGCTCACCTACGGGCACTCATTTTGCACCTGCTCAACCACTGCTCACCTTTGGGCACTCATTTTGCACCTGTTAAACCACTGCTCACATACGGGCAGATGCACTCACCTTGTTAAACTGTAGCTCAGCTATAGGCACATCTGGCATTTTTTATTATTTTGTTATCTCACATTTCTTCAAAATAAATCGACTATTTCATTACATTTTACATGAACTATGATTTTATACGTGTACATGTTTGTCAGGGACTTGTTTCGTGCTTATTTTACTAAAAATAAAAGTTAGTGTTGTGGGGGCTCAAACCATGAATGCCTGTTCTTCAGCCGATGCCTCTACCGCTACGCTATTTCTTCTTGGCTGACTTTGCATATTTAGTTCTTATATCCTTTTCCACTGACTGCTAACTGTGGCTAAGCTACGGGCAAGCCCGCTCAAATGAGCACACTCACGGGCAAACATCTTTACGTTTAAAAAAAAATATATAAGATGTTCATTTATATATGTTATGTTCATAGTCTGTGGGGGCATGTGTTTTGTTGTGTTTATTCACATTTCCATGGCCTCTGTCGTGGGTGTTTACTTTGGGCAATTTTACTCTTCTGGAGGCATGTCCGCTTGCAGTGCTCGGCCTACGAACATGCCCCCTACCGTCTTCCATGGACCGTGTTAGCCTTCGGTGTGATTCAGCATGCCCTCATGCATATGCATGACATGCTGACATCACACCGTTTAACTGCAGCCTCCGTGTAAGCCTTGTAACTTATACACGGAGGTTTCATGAATCCTGCCCATATTCTAATTCCTATTTACACTACAAGAGTACTCATCCCATGTATTATAAGAGAAACATTGTTAAAGGCCAGTACATTAGGTCATGTAGAATGACTTTGAATGAGGAAGACTTCATTCAGGAAATGAATGTTCTTAAGAATATGTTTAAAAAGAGGAGCTATCCTGACTGGTTATTAGAAAACACTGAGACTGAAGTGCTAGAAGGAAGGAGGGGGAAATTCAAGCCAATCTTTGGAATAGAAATTGTTGAGAATGGGGTAAATACAAGAAAGGTAGAGGAAAATGTTGGTAAAGCCTTGGTGCTAGAATATAATTCCAGTTCGAAGATAGTGAGAGATGTTGTGGAAAATGGATGGAATAGATTCATGGCCTTCACCGATTTGGACAATGTTTCGAAAGACAAGTTGAAGGTAGTTTATAATTCATTTATTTATTTAATTAATTTATTTATATTTGTTGACCGGGATTGTCCAACTGGGGGTCTACTACTAATTACCGACACGACGATTCCCCGACGGAAAACTCCCCGACGCCAGATGACCGACATCACACAAACCCGACAACGCAAAACACAGAACACCATTACACCGAACACCATTACACCGACACACGGAACGTAAACAACACGCGACACTACATAGCATACACACTAGCCCTGACCCAAACCCTAACCCTAAGGTCCGACACTATCGCACACTTCACCTACCTGCACCCTAACCCTAACTCACTTAACCCACCCCTAGCCCAAGCTCCGACACTAACGCACACATCACCTACCTGCACCCTAACCCTAACTCACTTAACCCACCCCTAGCCCAAGCTCCAACACTAACGCACACATCACCTACCTGCACCCTAACCCTAACTCACTTAACCCGTCCCTAAACTACAGTCCCTCACTAGCACACACTTACCTTACCCGAACCATACCTCCGACACGAACACACACTCACCTTTCCCACAGCCTAACCCGACATCCCACAATCTCGAGCACTTACCTGACCGCTCCTAACTCCGTCACCATCGCACACTTACCGCGTCGCGATCGCACATTCCCTTGTCGGTCTTTCCACTGTCGGCAAATCACCCTGTCGGTACACTTACCTGTCGGTCATCTGGCGTCGGTGAGTTTTCCGTCGGGGAATCGTCGTTTCGGGCATTAGTAGTAGACCCCCGACTGGACGTAGGTCCATTTTCAGAGGAGGCCTGGGGAGAAAAGCGCCACAGTTAAAATAAACAGAGAGTAGTTACATTAGATTACATAGCGATTAACAATTTACATAGCAATTACTTACAACATATTTACAGATGAAGAACATAGTACATCAGTAGACAACTAGAATCTTTATCTGTGAAGTACATAACAGACATTAACAAATGTTAAAATAAGAAGTTCCTGCTGTATAAGTACTAGGCTTATGAGCATCTGAGCTTGCTATAATCAAGGTAGTTAGTGGAGTGGAAAGAAATGTAGTGGTTGGATGGGGTGGGTGATATTAGAGTGGGAGTTGCAAGGGCATAGCCAGCATGTTTTTAGGTGCGCTTTTAGTAAAGTTTTGAAGTGGGTGCATGATGGTATGGAGGTAATTGTGGGTGGGAGGGAGTTCCATAATTTGGCTATGGTGCAAGAGAATAGTGCTTCACCAGCAGAGTTATTGGCTTTAGTGATCTGCAAGTGATTTTTGTTGCTGGATCTTTTTTTTTTTTTTTTTTTAATATTTTTATTCATTTCCAAAAACAAGAAAACATGAAGTATTTACACATTATTTAAAGAGGTAGGCTAAAACCTCTAAACAGATATCAAACATTAAAACCAAAATAAAGTATTTACAAGGGTGTCTATTGTTGACATATAATTGACTTTCTATACAATTGTTTCCTGATTATAATCTGCTGCAGTCATTATTCTTCAGTATTTCAGTTACTTTTTGCCATAATGATGTAGTTCTTTCAGTTTTTCCTTTAATAGTGCTCATTTCCAATTGTGATACTACTGACACCATATTCATGAATTGCTTAAAAGATGGAGAAGCTCTGGATTTCCCGTTTGATGTAATGTTTTTCCTTGCAATAGCTAGGAGAGTCCAAAAGATTACATGTTTTGTTCTTGGCACACAGTCGGGTACAGGTGCACTAAACAAAATAATAGATTTGGAAATCTGGAATTTATCATTGAATACCATTTGCAGAAAATAATTTATTTTATCCCAATATGGTTTAATCAAATGGCATTCATAGAACTTATGTTCCCAGTCTGCTTTTATTGATAAATCACATCTCCAGCAGCCAATATTTTTCTTAAACATAAGTTCCATTTTATGAGGGGTTACATAAGATCTGTGTATGAATTGCCATGTAAAAAGTCTCCAATGTAATGAAAGTGATGTCTGCTTTGGACAGAGAAGAATTAGTTTTTTATCTCTGTCATTTGGCACATGTCCATTAACTGATCTATAATAATTCCATATTTTGTCATTATTATGCATTTTTATTTTTTGTTTGTTTTATAAATAGATGATAAGTATCCCTTTCCAGTAATGGGTTGATTCGTTAGTAATATTATATGTTCTATAAGGTTAGGAACATTTTGTCTTATTGATGGTTGCATTGTTTCTTGTTTGCTTAATATATACTGTCATAATTCTTGTACATGTAACCACAAACTATCTTCCATATTTAATTTCTGTTTAATCTGGTCTATTGTCAGAGGTTTTCCAGAGTTTAGCAATTGATGCCAATATATTAATCCCTTTTCTTTAAGCATGTTGACTACTTCCATATTAAATGTTATTATATTACCTTGTGTGTACGCTACTGGATATAAAAGAAATGACCATGCTTTAATATCTGGATTGCTATTAATAAGATTTTGGAAAATTTTTAATGTATAAGTAATGTATTTGGAACTTATATTTTTATTCTTATGTATCATCATATATTCCTTTATCAGCCAAAGAAAATTGTTTGGTATGAAATCTGTATACTTATTTGCTACTACAAATCCTGATTTTAACCAGATTCTCTCATGAACTAGCTTCCATTTTGATGTATATTTTGTATTTAGCCATAATGATATTGTTTTAATAATGGATGAATGCAAATATATTTCTATGTCTGGTAAACCTATGCCACCTATATCCCAATCATCTAGATGATACTTCATAGCTATACTTGTTTTTTTTTGGCTACCATAGGAATCTTACCATTAAATCATTTAATTGTTTTAGGTGTGATTTAGCTGGTGGCAAAGAACAAGCTTGTATGACATAAAGAATTTTTGGAAATATGATCATTTTAATTATATAAAGCCTTTCTTCCATTGAAAAGAAGAATTTATTCCATCTTTGTATTAGATTTTTAATATTATTTAAGGTCTCTTTATAATTTGTTTCAATTGTAGTATCTAGGTTGTTAGTTATTATAATTCCCAAGTATTTAATTATATTATCGGTAGAGATATATTTATGGTATTTTTATTTAGATCTTTTTATTAGTATTTATAAGCAATACATTTGTTTTGTTCTCATTAAATTTAAGACTTGAAAAGTTTTGAAAGTTTTGAATTGAGTCCCATAATGCTTTTAAACTGCTATTATTATTTTTTAAGGTAATTAAAATATCATCAGCAAAAAGTTGAATTTTAAGCTCTAGGCTGTTGTCTAGTTGTATTCCTTCAATATTTTTATCCATATGTATATTATTTGCTAAGGGTTCAATGACTAGTGCAAACAATAACGGAGAAAGAGGGCAGCCTTGTTTTGTGCCCTTAGTTATTTTAATAGATTTAGACAGATAAGATCCCAGTTTTATATAAGCCAATGATTTTTCATATAATGGTTTTATTAACAAAGTGAAGTTGTTTGAGAAGCCATATTCTTCTAAAACTAACCACAGATAATCCCAGTTCACTGAATCAAATGCGCTATTTATGTCTAAGCTAATAACATTCATTTTGTTTTTTGTGACATTTATATAATCAATTAAGGAAAGAATTCTTTTAATGTTGTCATAAGTGTTCCTATCTTTTATAAAACCTGTTTGATCCTCCTCTATAAAAAGTGGTAGCAATTGTTTTATTCGAGCAGCATGTATTGCCATAAAAATGTTATAATCTATATTAAGAAGTGAAATGGGTCTGTATGATAAACATTCACTGGGATCTTTATTTTGTTTCAGAATTGGTGATATTAATGTGTACTTCCAAGAAGGAGGAATGTCTTTACATCAGTTACATCATTTGATAGTAATTTAAACATTTCTGGGGTGATATTATCTATACCGGGAGCTTTGTTTAATTTTAGCTTATTTACTTCAGCTTTAAGTTCTGTCATTGTTATTTGTTTATCTATTAGTTGTACCTGCTCCTCTAATAACCTAACTTTAACATTGTTTTTCAGAAAAGCTTTTAATACTGAATGTGTTTCTGTTTTCTCATTTTGATTAGTAAGTTTATGAAAAAATAGCCTAAAAGCTTCTAGTATTCCTTCTAAATCAGATACTTTCTTTTTGGTTTCTATGTTATGTATTTCCTTGATTTGATTTGTTTTAATAATCTTTTAGTCCTATTTGCTATTCTTCGTTGGTTTTTATGGTTCATTGAATAGTAACATAGTTTAATTTTTTCTAAGTTGATCATTGTTTTGTGGTGTAGTGTCTCTGAGTATTGTTTATTAGTATCTTCTAGTTCTTTTATTAAGTTGGTGTTTCCATTTTGAATATCAAGCTTTAAATTATCTACTTTTGACTGTAATTCCATTAATTCCTTATTCCACTGTTTTTGTTTATTTTTATACCATCATACCGCTCTTCCATATAGGTATGCTTTCAATGCATCCCATATATATATTTCAGATACATCTTTTGTAAGACTGATATCTAGGAATGTTTGTGTCTCTTTAATATAAAATTCCTTAAAATCTTTGAGATTTGTTAAGTAAGATGGTATTCTTGTTACTGATATCCTTCTCTTGAAACATAAGTCTATCTCAAACGTTATGGTGTTATGGTCCGAAAATGGACATGAAATTGTCTTGACTTTTTTTAATTTAGAGGTTAAATCCTTTGTTATGTACACTCTATCTATTCTAGAGTATGTATTATGTCTATGGGAAAAATGTGTAAAGAATAGTGAATCTGGGATAGCATACTCATTTATGTCAACTATATTGAAAGTTTCAACAAACTCAGATAACAACTTTGTTAAAGGTGATCTCTTACGTGTAGTTTTAGTATTTGTGTCAGTTTCTTTTATAATGCAATTGAAATCTCCAGCTATGATTAAATTGCCTTTGGTATATTGTACAATGTCTTCTAAGTGTTGTTTGGCCACTCTAACACCTAGTCCTGGTATCCAATAAATATTCACTAATGTATATATCATTTCATTGATAGATATTGTCACTAGACAAAACATTCCTGAGTTGTCATGGAACATGTTTATAATTTTAGGCATTAAAGTAGTGTTTTTCCACAAAATTGCTACTCCCCTTCACTTCTGATTATAGGTGGAACTTGTTAGTATTGTATAATTTTTATTGTTTATTTTATTTATGTCTTCCTGTGTAAGGTGTGTTTCCTGTAAAAATACTAGTTGCGCTTCACATAGCTTTAAATATCTATAAAGACTTCCCCTTTTGCAGCTATTATTTAAACCATTTACATTAAGAGATATACATTTTGCAACTGTATTTATATTAGCTTTGCTTTTATCCATATCCATATACTTGTAACAATGTGTAGATGTGTGTACATGAAGGGAATGACTTGTTCTTTCTTCTTCCAACAGTATTACAATAGATTATAGACACCCAATAAAAGTAAATTACAAGATCATAACTGAGAACAATATAAGATAAACAACCACCAAACCCCTCCATGAGAAAAAACATCTCATCCTTGAATGATCTAATCATTCAAGCGATCTCTCTAAGTCTGCATTTCAGCATCCTCCCCCGGCCCCGCCATATGGTAGTTTTATAATGAAAAGTATCTTATATATCTTTTAAGTATACATGTATCTGCCTTTACAGATTACTTAAATACAGTCTTTATCTATTTTTAATATTTTATAAAACACTAAGGCAACACAACTATACATAGATTTAATACTTAACTATTTGGTTTTGTTTAAATTGTAAAGGAAAATCTTTTATTTTAATATATCTTTTGTGTAGCAATAACGGTTATGCATCTTAAAAATAATATGCTTGCTGTCTATCTCCCTTATAGTGTGAGTGGCATTCATAGGTATCAAATTTATTGTAATGGTCTACCTATAAATATATATATATATATATATATATATAGATATATATATATATATATATATATATATATATACATATGCATACATACACATACACACACATATATATATATATATATATATATATATATATATATATATATATATATATACACACATACATACATACATACACACATATATGCGTACATACATAAAAAAAAAATGTTAAGCATTATATGCATCAGTTAACCATGCCACAAGTTGATTAAATCAGAAAGAATCCGTAATAATGAATATAACTTTACATTTGTATTGTCATTTATCAGTAATCTTATAGTTTTCTTTTAATTCAAAAAGTCATATTTTAGTGGTATGAATGCTACTAATTTGTTTTTGGCATTGGTATTATATAGTTTAAGACTATATTTCTTAGCAATTCCTATATATTTATTAGTGCCACTGGCATATTTCATTGCTAGTGTACCACATATGTCATATGTCAAATAGAAAGTCATACTCCTTATGATATTACAGGATTAATCTGCAGTGTTATAACTGTAAGGTTGGAAAATATGAGAAGTAAAGTAGGCTTTAAATATGCTATAACACAATTGTTTGGTACTTATTACTGTCAACTCTTCTACATACACAGGAAAAGATAACCTTATATGACCATCAACCATTTTCCTTCATTTTTCTCTTCATCCTTCTATTCTCCATTTTTAATAAATATTTGTTTCTATTGTGGCTTCTTTGAATTTAGAGAGGGTACTCCATATCATATTATAGATAATATGCAACGTTCCAACAGAGAACATGCCCAATATAGAGACATATTCTCAACCCAAGTGGTCCACACCATATATTTACAACACTGCAGTCAGAAATATACTAATGAATATGCAATAACTAGCAGCTTTGCAGCATGTGTGTGTCTCTAACAAGTACATACCTATAGGATATTAAAAAGAATAGATAGCACACTCTTGTTTCATAATTAACAAATGTACACAGCCTGGTATTTACTTTCATAGACAGAAATTAGACCTGTTACTTATATGCATATCAGGTACCAACAGCAATATGTTAGTAAATGCCTATGCTATTCAAATCATATTTTAATGCTGATTGATATGAGATGTAGCTGACAATGGCTTTAGCGTTTGTGATGTTATATAATATATATTCAGTATTATAAGTAAAAGTATGTTGCATGTCTATTTATCTAAGGTTCAAGGCTGATCAATTTAGACATACAAGACAATCTATTTAGCCTTAGTTATATAATGGGAGTTACTGTGTCTCTACACAACCATTCATTTTCAGTGAGGATGTTCAATATTAATATAACTTGCCTTTAATAAAAGCATACTTATAATTCAGCAGTTCTTTCCTATACATATATATATATATATATATATATATATATATATATATATATATATATATAAAACAATATCATAAGCAAGTCTGAGAGTTTTTCTTGCTCATTACTGCTTAATGATTCTGCTACTTGAACAATTTAATATTTACAGAGTATCTTGATAATTGAACAGAAACTTCTTTTTACCCTTAAAATGCCTAATAACACATAGCTACATTCATGAACCTTAAGTGACTTACTATCCTTAAGGTTGAGTACACTAGCTGCAGTGTGTTTACAAATATGTTATATAGTTCCAGTCAAGGACTTAAATATATTCATTTTTTATAAAATTAAGTTAAATTATAGTAATTTACATGGGTGATCTTATCAGAAAAGATTATAGTAAAGTCTGTATGTGTTAACTATTCATACAGTTTCTTCCAAGTGATATACTTCTTTTTAAGCTTTGTGTGCTGTTTATGTGTACAATTCAAAATGAATAACAAATATTACAATATAATAAAATGTCATGTATGTGTTGATACCTTCTAAACTCATTAGGTACTTCAGTGTACTTTTAATATTTGTTAAAACTGTAAAAGCACTTTGCCATCTCATAAATAGTGTGCTGGTTACTTTAAGTAGGTTAGGAGCTGACACCGCACCCATACTGTCTTGTTTTAGTGCTGACATCACTCATGGCTGTTTACTTTCATTTTGTGCTGTTAGAAGGTTTAACACACTGTAATGGATTCTAACTGAAGAACCTTCATTCAGGGGTGGTAAAATAAGAGTTCCCAGCTCGTGACCATGGCAGGAAGACAAAAACAAAGTAAGTGAAGTTTTTAGGGATTTTTTAAACTGAACACCAGCTCATTAAACTTCTATTAGTTTTCTTAACATTAAGGGCAGATATACAAGCCAAACAGTTGTTTGTTAGTCAAAAAGGCAGTTTTAGCATCAAAGAATAGATAATTACTTTTCAAGGCACTTTTTGACAGTTATTACTATCAGTTTTTATATATTATTATGTGTATTAAATACATCAGTTTAGATATTTCATGCAGTGTAAATAATATAAAAAGGAATCATGCTCATTTAAACACACCACATTAATATGTCAGTGTAAATACATCATATTCTATACTAGCAGTAAAAGGCAGGTAATTTTTAAATGAACTATCTAAACATCATTTAGAGTTAGAAAAATCATGACTGTAAGTATTTACACTGTAATAGAGAAAGATATGTTACCTTGCTTTCTTAAGGGTTGTTTCCTTTAGTTATAAAATGTCCTGCTTATCTTGTATTTATATTGTTTCAAAGACTGACACATGTGTAAAGCATGAATGCTTTCAAAGAACTTTTTTGCCTTACAGAGCAAATAGAAGACAATAATATTTGTGTTTTTCATATGTCTTTTATTGTTTCTTCTTCTTCTTGTCAGCAGTGCTCCATTCATTTTTTTCTAAGTGACGCTTAACCCCAAATTGGGAGAAATCCATTTCTTCCACATTATCCAAGGTTTTATTAGCTGAAAGATAAAAAACTGTTGCTTGCAGAGTGTCAAAAGTTTTAGGACCTTCAGTAAAAAATATTTTTATTCTTGCAGGGAACAGCAAGTGGACTTTAAGTTGTCTTTTTCACAATTCCTTTATCAGAGGGAGACATTCTTTTCTTGCAGTTATAACTCCAGCAGAATAATCATTATCAAATCTGATTATGTTGTCTTTGTATTTAACTGGAGAAGTTGACCATGCTGTTTTAAAATAAGTTCCTTGTCCTGTGATGAAAAAACTTTACTATTATTGATCTCGGGTGATTTTTTGATTTGATGGTTGATGAAGCAGCTCTTAAGGATCTGTGGGCTCTTTCAATTCCATAAGAAAGAGCTTCAGGCAATTTTAAAACTTCTGGTAACCAGGTAGTAAGGAAAGTCACCATGTTATCTCCCTCTGTTTTCTCTGGTAGCCCATAGATGCGAAGGTTATTTTGTCTGGACCTGTTCTCTAGATCCTCTATTTTATTTTGTAATGAAGCATTTTGTTGTGATAAAAATGTAGCTGAAGATCTTGTTCTGAGAGTCTGCCCTCAGTATCATTTAAGGATCTCTATGTCAGCTATTTGAGACTTCTGTTGCGTCATTATTTCTTGTAGTTGCTGTATTTGTTTTGTAGATCTCTCCTCAAAAGTGTCCAGTTTGGTATTCATTTTGTCAAATTTCACTGACAAGTCTTGTATAGCATTTCATAAAGACTGTATCTCCTTTTTCATCATCTGGTCCTGTGTGGTATGCTTAGAAAAGCTCATTTTCAGTAGATTCAGATACCTTCCTTCTTGTTTTTGACAGGAAAAATAATGTTTAAAGCCAAATTTTTTGCACTGTAGACTTCTAGTGATATTAGTAGAAGTAATTCAACAAAATAGGTTTGTCTACAATATCTAGTTTTTAAAAATTCCTGTCAGAAATATCTTTTGAGTGCAGAGCTGAGAAAAGATGCTGCCAACCAGTCTACATCCTAGCCACGCCCCTCTTGTTGCTGGATCTTAGTGGTCTGGTGGTGCGATAGGGTTGGAGTAGACTCTGGAGGAATGGGACATTTAGTGGATGGTTTACTAGTTTGTGGGCGAGTGAGAGTTGATACCACTGAAGGAGGTGAGGGAGTTCAAGCCAGCCCAGTTCAGCAAGTGAGAGACAGTGGTGACTATGGTAGGATGCCCCTGTGGTGAATTTGGCAATTTTGTTGTAGCAGGTCTCTAGCTTGTTTAGATCGCATTGCCGTAGGTTGGTATATATTAGAGAGGCATAAAGTAGGGTGGAGATAAGGTGGGAATTTGCTATTGAAATCTTTGCTGCTTTGGTGAGAAGATGCTTATTTCTGTATAACGCTCCTAGTTTTTTGTGGACTTTTTTTATGGTCATGGATATGTGAATGTCAAATTTTAGTTTATTGTCTATTTCCTCTTCTAGCAATTTGGTGTGTTCAGTTGGGTATATAGTGGTGTCTTTTGCTGTGATGTTAAAGTGAGAGTTGTTTTGAGTATGTTTGGTGGGTTGGAAGATGAGTGATTTAGTTTTGTTTGGGTTGAGTATTAATTGGGCATTGGATAACCACATTTTAACAGAGGAAAAGGCTTCCTGTGTGACTTTTTGCAGTTTGGGTAGGGACTGGGCTGAGCAGATGATGGTCGAGTCATCTGCATATTGTATGAGTGTGCCATGTGTGGTGGCAGAGGCTAGATTATTTGTGAAAACAGAGAAGAGTAGGGGTCCAAGGATGGATCCTTGGGGAACCCTTAGGGAGACAGGTAGTTGGGGAGATATGTCATTCTGGCATACAATGGATTGTTGGTGGTCAGACAAGTAACTCTGAAACCAGTTGGTGACTGATTGTGAGAAGGATAGGTTATTGAGGACAGAGATAAGTTGTTTGTGTGGGACCATGTCAAATGCTTTAGATAGGTCAAGGAAAGTAGCAGAGGAGAGATAGCCATTGTTTTTATGCTGAAGGATAGTGTTAGTAAAGGAGAGTAAGGCAGTGGTGGTGCTATGGTTTGGTCAGAAACCATGTTGAGTATTGGAAAGGAGGTTATTAGTAAGGAGGTAGTCAGAGACCTGAGAGTGTATGCAACTCTGTAGTATTTTGGAGAGTGGAGAGAGAATAGCTATGGGGTGGTAATTGGTTAGTTCTGTGGCGGGTCTGCCTTTGTGGAGGGGAATTATATGTAATACTTTCCACAGTGTGGGAACATAACTTTCTGACAGAGATCGGTTAATCAAGATGGATACTGGGTAGGCCAGAGCATCAGCTGCGATTTGTAGATATTCACTTGGGAGGTTGTCTGCTGCTAATTTGGTGGGTTTAAGTTTAGTTAAGAGTTTTTTTATGTTGGAGGTAGGTACAGGAGAAAAAGATAAGGCAGTGGGGAGATTAGTAGTTGAAGGTGTGGGTTGGAGAGGAGGTGGGTTGTGTTGTTTAGCTAGTGATAGTATGGTTTGTGTGAAGTGTGTGTTGAATGAGGTAGCAACATTTTCTGAGGAGTGAGGGATGTTAGGAGGAGGAGTACTGACTTTACCTGGGTGGAGGATGGAGTTTATGGAGGACCAGAATTGTTTGGGGCTGTGTTCGGAGGAGTCTAGGGCAGACTGGTAGTATTGGAATTTGTCCTGTTTTATTAGCTTTTTGACTCTATTGTGTAGTTCTAGGAATTTCTGTCTAGTTAAGGGGGTCTTGGTTTTGCGCTAGTGCTCCCAGGCTTTATACCTGTTTTTCATTTCTGACTTAGTGGTTTTCTGTAGCCATGGGGAGGGTTGGGCTTTGTTTCTGGAAAGTCTTATGGGGGCATGGTAATTAAGGATGCTCAGGAAGGTAGTATTAAAAAAATGCAACTGCGTAATCAAGACTAAGGTACTTTAGAGGATGCCAGTTACATTCTTTGAGGGATGAGATGAATGTGAGTGGGTTAAAGTTTATTTTTTTTATGTATCTGACGGTAGACGACAGGTTTAGCTTGGTATAGGTATTTTTTCAGTAGGAATGTTGGGGAGTGATCCCTGAGGCTATATGATAAGCAGCCTGTTATATATGACTGGGGGCTCTTACTGACTAGTATCCAATCCAGGGTAGTGTGCTTGCTGGAGTTTTTATTTATCCTGGTTGGTGACTGGACTAGTTGGGTGAAGCCATGAAGGTTTATATGATGGGTTGGATGGTTGCCAGAACAGGATTGCCAGTCAATATTGAAATCACCTAAAATGATAGTTTCTTGGGGGAGATTGTGGGTAGACCAGCTGAGGAGGTTTTCTAGTGGAGGGATGTTTTGGCCAGGTGGGAAGTAGCATCCAATTATGTTGATGGTTTTGTTTTGGTTTATTTTGAGGTTGGTATATATTATTGCTTCATTGCCTATTTGTGGAGCTGATGATTTTAAGATCTGGATGTTTAGATGCTGTTTAAATATTATAGCTACACAGCCTCCTTTCTTGTTTAGCCGGTCTACTCTTAGTATGCCATAACCTGTAAGGAGTATTTGCTCACTGGTAATGTGAGGTTTTAGCCAGGTTTCTGTCAGGATGACTATATCTGGGGAGTACAAGTCTATGGTGGCATAAGAACTCAAGTAACCTGAAAAAGTTGTTGGAAAGCAATCAGAATATGTGGCATTCTTATGGTAAAACTAAAAAAGGAACATTTAAATGTGGTCATTGTTCGCAATGTACATATGTTATCAATAAAGAGGAAGTTTTTATAGAAAGTAGAAATGTAAGGTTAGATGGAAGGGATTACAATAATTGTGATTCTAAAGGCCTGGTATACCTGACATTGTGTCAGGTATACCAGGCTTTTTATGTTGGGAAAACAGAATGGAAATTAAAAAGGATAATATATGGGCATATGTACGACATTCAGTTTTAAAAAAAGAAACAAATGCACTTTATAAACATATGAAGGAATGTTTGGTAGCACAATTTGTATTCTTTGTCATTGAGAGAGTGAACATTGATGCAAGGGGTGGGCTTTGGGAGGAAAAAAATGAATATAGAGAGTTATATTGGCAATTAACTCTGGAGGTGAATAAAGTTCCAGATCTCAATGAAAATATTTCCATAGCCCCCCTTTTGAAAACGAGATCTGCAAAGTTGTAGCAGATGGATGGCTACATCATGTTCTCAAATCTTTTTTTAAATGTTTTTTAAAAAGTGTTCAAATGGTTTAAAATGTTTTATGTAATTTAATTTTATTGTTATTTATTCAATATTAGAATTTTTACATATATATTATAATAAAATTTGATTTTAACATATACTAAATTTTAGGTATGTCTTTGAACAAGCTGAGGTTTCTCATTAATTTTTTGGCCACTAGATGATGGTAGATGAAATGCTTAATTTCTCCATACAGTATTTTAATACATCTCTGTGTCACGGTGCTCATTTAACTTCACTTATATTAGATTTATATTCATATTAGATTAATTGCAATGAATAGCTATACACCCTTATGCTTTATGTATATTTATATGATTGTTTGTACATTTTTTTATGGATACCTTGTAACATTGATTGGTTAATTAGGACAGAGCTCACATTATAAAAGGGACTTTGTATTGTATCAGCTCACATCTGAGGAAGTAAGAGAAACGAAAACGTATTGTGTGACGTTGATGTTGGTTGTGCTTTGTGTTCATTAAACTCCAGTTTGCATTGCAAGCACCATTCTGTGCTTTATTGTTTTACCTTTCTTGGTCATTGTTTTTATTTTACTAGTTTTGGCTTGGTGACCTGGTGATTTTCATTTTTCTGTCTGGTTTGATTCTCAGCTAGAGCGTCTTCTGCATGGCAACATGCGTGAATGGGCGTACCTTCGTTGAAGGTTGTGCATCAGGGCTGGTAACTCGGCACGTAAAAATCAACTACCAATCATTAGCGGACCGGAATTCCGCTGTGGCGACCCCTAACCGGGAAAAGCCAAAATACACAACTGTTTTGGACATTTATGTATATGCTTTTCCTTTATTCCTCCATTGGTATTTTAATACATATGGGCACAGGGATTTGTAAAGTTGTATTACTTGCACCTCTTTTCAAACAACATACTTTTTTCTTTTGAACATTTACTGACTGTTTTGTCTTTCTTAATGTATACAGCAGTGCCAGTGAAGTTCCCATGTCCATTACTGCACTCAGAGCACCGAACAACAGTATCAACATTCCTTGTCCGCTTGTTGTTAGGCTTCTCCTTCCTTTTATGTGTTCCTAATTGACCAGTCTGTTGCTGTGTTGTACGCTTGCACTCACTTTCATATCTCAAGTTTGTGTTCGCTCCTTTGTTAAACTGAGTACACAAGCCCTGCCTTACCACAATGTGTACTGGGCTCTAGCAGAGGCTGCTTATTATGTAGAGTGTCTTGGCTACTTATATATTTGATTAGCAATGCTGTTCATCATACACAGATGTTTGATTGGATTAGCTGTGTATATAATGTTAATAAAAGGCCCAGGACAGTTTTATTTATTTATTTTTTTTGCATCCCCCACAATCACACCTCTTACAAATGATATATACTAACTCCAAGAATTCACAGTACTGTGGATTGTATGATCTCATAACCTGTGGACAATCTGTTTTGCCCATCCAAGTGTGTAAACAAAACTGATGCCGACTTTCAAGACTATTATCTTTATTAAGCACTCCTATATATAGCTGTAGATAAATATACATACAGATATATATCTTTATCTAGTCTTATATATGGCGGAGCCCACCATACCCCCTGTAAATTAAATATACCAACTCCAAGATCGCACTACAGTGGGAAAAAGTTAATTTCCTAACCCCACTGTATCAAGCTTCCCCTGCAGAAATGTAGTAAAAAGTGTGTTTGGTAGTTTGGTGTCATTATATGTCATTATATGTGGATGAGATGTTATTTTCATTTGATTTTTACTGTTAGATGCTATGAAATTCAATATTATGAGATTATGAGTTTTAGATGTTTTGGGTTTCAGAAATACTATTGGAAATGCCTGGATATCTTTCTTCCACATTGTTTTTGTTTATGCCTGCAAATCCTGATATTTGTGTCTGACTGTACTCGAGACACTGTAGTCACTGGGTGTAGCAATTTCAATGATCAATGCTACTTTTGTCTTCTTTTCATGGACCACTGTATCCAGTTTTCTAGCATCTAGCTTTTGAACTGTTGTTAATGGATGATCCCATGTGATGTAGACTTCATCATTTTCTATGATGCTTTGTGGCTCATGTTTCCAGTGTTTTTCAGCCACTTCAGTTCCATAATGTTTGTACAATCCCCAGTGCAACAGTCTTGCCACGTTATTATGCCTTTCAGTGTACAGTCCTTGTGCCATTATGTATGTAGCAACCAGCAACAAAGTGTGCAACCGGGATTCCGGCGTGTAGCTCGCAAGACATTTCCCTGCGAGCTACATCGCTGAAACCAAACGGCTGCAGCAGCACTTTGCCATAGTGCAATTCGGCTGAAAAGCATAGCCGCTGCAGCTGTAATCTATGAACGGGCAGCTACAGCTGTACGGGATATGTAACGCATTCCTTCTTCTTATTCAAGGAATGCATTTATTTAATTAGTTATTTATTTTGTTGTCAGACTGACAACAAAATAAATAAATAATTAAATAAATGCATTCCGTGAATGAGAAGAAGGAATGCGTTACACATCCCGTACAGCTGTAGCTGCCCGTTCATAGATTACAGCTGCAGCGGCTATGCTTTTCAGCCAAATTGCACTATGGCAAAGTGCTGCTGCAGCCGTTTGGTTTCGGCGATGTAGCTCGCAGGGAAATGTCTTGCGAGCTACACGCCGGAATCTGTGGAACTCTTTTCAATTCAGTTTTACAAAACCTACATTTGTCTGTTTCACCCACATGTTCAATGAACTTTATAAATCAGCATGTATGTAGCCCACTATCCTGGGCCGTCAGTATTAACCTTTCATCTCTTGGTTTAAATTTGCCTCTCCTCAACCATTCCTGCATTAGTTCCTGATCAACATGAGGTTCTTCCAGAAGTTTTCTATACTTGCAACTATATTTATGCATTTTCGGCATTTCTTACCTTCTCATCTGGTCCTTCACCTTATATTCTTTCTTTTGTTTTTTGGCACATTTAGTTGCTGCCTGATTTTTATCTACTTCTGGTTTGATTTCCATTCCTGATTGATGCTTCTGCTAGATTAAGCAGGGAAGTCATTTTACATTTATTCTCCTTATGTTTCAAAACTTACACTATGTTTGGGTCTTGTGAGATCAGCAGATATGTATGGAGTCCCATGACTGCAGATCTATACGTGTAATCAATTTCAAAGAGGCCCATCCCTTCTTATGAACTGGGAATATATAATCTTGGTATACATTGATTTTTCTAAGTCATTTGGTGAGCATGAAGCATCCTTCTTGTTTTCCTGTCTAATCTATCCAAAGCATTTTGGGGCCAGTCAGTCAATCCAAAACTATAAGTTAGGAGAGGAAAAGCAAATTGATTTATAGCTTAAATTTTGTTCCTAGATGTCAACATTGTTTTCAGGATTAATTTAAGTCTTCTAAAGTACTCCTTACTAAGTTTTATTCACATTTGTTCATGTTTTATTGTTGATCCTTCATCAATTCCCAAATATTTATGCACTCCCTTTTGCTCAAGTTCTTTTATATCACATTCTTGTCCCAAACTGATGTTTTCTCGGTGCTGCAGTTTTCCTGTTTTAAAGGCTGGTTTTGCACATTTATCAAGACCAAATGATATTCTTATATCATCTGATAAAGTTTTGACAACTTGCAGTTGTGCTTTCAGTTCCTCATCTGATGAGCTATACAGTTTTAAATCATCGACAAAGAGAAGATGAGAAGTATTTACACTTTGTTGTTTTCTAGGAGACAAGTTACAGCCATGACCTAAGCTGTTAACTAGACAGCTTAATGAGTTAAGGGCAAGACAGAATAACAGCAGTGGCAGACAGCCACCCTGAAATATCCTACTTTGAATTTTTATCCCTGGGATCACAATTTGTCCTTTAACATGGCTTAATTGCAAAGTGGTCTGCCACTGTTTCATTGTCACTGTAATGTAGTCGATCAGTGTATGGTGTATCTTATACATTTTTAAGCACACTTTTATCCATGAATGTGGGATACTATCAAATGCTTTTTTATAGTCAATTCATGCCATGCTTAGATTCTTCCCTTTTTTACAGTTCTCCACTATGACTATATTTAACAACAAATGATTCTTTGTGCCATATGACTTTCTTTTATTGCCTTTTGTTCTACTGCCATAATTGAGTTTTCTTCTAAATAACTATAAATTCTGTCAGTGTCAATTCCTGTGCATAGTTTATATGTTGCCAGAAGGCAAGTTATTGGTCTATAACTTTTAGGGTAGCTTGCAGGTTCACTCTTAAGTAGGAGTATTGTTTTTCCTGTTGTTAGCCAGGGTGGTGTCTGTTCGGGGTGTGCATATAAATAATTCTTACTCATGGTTAAATCTTTGTGCAAAGATGTTAATACTTTTTACCAGAAGTTAGGTACTGCATCTGAGCCTGGGGCTTTTCCAGTTTAGAGGCTTTTCTTAACTTTGTTTCAATCTCTGTGGCCATTACTTCATCCCATGTCATATCCTGTACCTTTAAACTTCTTACTCCTTCTTTTACTTCTTCTATCCATTTAGCATCTTTGTTATGTTCCACGGGATCTTCACAGATACTTCTCCAAAATGTATCTATTTTTTCTTTTTTTGGCCGTCTTTCAATTCCTTTTACTTTGTTTCCTAGTTCTCTATAAAACTTTTTTGGGTCATCAATAAATTGCTTTTCTACTTTTCCTTTATATTTTTCTGCATATCTTCTTAATTTTTCTGCCTGTGGTGAGATTTTTAGTTTATTTGCCATAGTGCATGATAGATCCTGATCTGTTCTAATAGTCCACATTGCTTTTATCATGTCTGTCTTTCCTGTATTTTTGTTGAGCTCTTCCTTCTTCTATATTCCTCTAACAGTGACACTTCTTGTCTTAATTGCCTTATAGTTTTCTCTATTCAATACTTCCATGATGGTATTCAATTTTTTCCCCTTCCTTTCCCTCGCTATCCTGTGTTCTTGTGGTAGAACTTTATCAGTTATTAATTTAGCTGCACAGTAATATATCCTGTTTACTTCTGTTATATTGCATGGACCTCTATGAACAGTCCTAATTATTGTGTTCATTTGTTTTATCAAACTTCTGACTTTTTGAGTTTTATTGACCTTCTGCAGTCTATTTCTTTCATTGATCTGAATATGTCTGCCTATCTCTATTAAGTCAAGCAACTCTTCTCTTAGCTTGTTTTCTTCTAAACTGAGGGCACATTTTTTGTTATCTATTTCCTGCGGGCATAATATAGAAAGTTCTGTAGCATCTTCCTGTGGCACATTCTCTTCAGTTTCATCCTGTGCCGTCCGTTGCTCTGTCATATGGGAACTCACTGGCCTATCACTCCTCAACATTGACTGCATCAGAGTTTCCATAGATTCATGTCCCTTCCCTTGCTGTCTGCCTTCAAGTAAATGTTTATACTGGTTTCCTGTGGAAGGCTCCAAAATATCTTCATATGGCACCTGACCAAGTCTTCCTGTTCCACTGGTTTCCCAATATTGTGGTGATTTCTGAATTAGATTTTTTACACTGAATCCTTCACTTCACAGGTACTTCATAACCTCAGTTTCTATTTCTTTAACTTCTTCATTACTAATCTCCTTTTCTACTTTTTCTCGGTCTTCTTATTTTTTGTATTTTAAAGTTTTCCATGTCTGGTTTCCTTTGCCTGCATTTCTCTTCAAATATCTTTAGTGTTGCTCTTTTTGTATCGGTTAGTTTTGCTTTCTCCTTTGCATAAATATTACACTATATTAAATCTCTTTTTCTTTACCATGTCCATATTTCTTCTTCAGATGTCTCAAGATCTTCTGGCTTCTCCTTATTTTGGGGACTCACTCCATCAAGCTGTGATGTAACCTGTGTTAAACCTTCTACACCAAAGCCTTCACTTTGCAGGCACTCCATAATTTCATCTTCTATTTTTTTTAAATCTACTTTACTAATCTTCTTTTCTACATTCCCTCTTTGTGATATATATATATTTTATTGTGAAATGTTCCATATCTGGATGCCTTTGCCTGTATCTCTCTTCAAATATCTTTGAGGTGCCTTTCTTATATTGATTAACTTGGCTTTCTCCTTTACATAAATATTGCACCATATCAAATCTCTCTTTTTTTCCCATGACAATATTTCCTTTTTATCTTTTCAAAAATCTCTAGGTTTTATTGTTTATATTTTTGCACTTCCTTATGCTTCTTTTTCCAAACAGATCAAAGTGTCTCGATCTCTATACTGTTTTTAACAAATATGTTGTATTGATGAACACAAATTTTTATTTGAAGCATCTGACAGTTCTTTTGGGAAGTATTTTTCTTTCCTCTAATTTCTCTCAATTATTTTGTATATCTTGTGTCTGGAAATTCTGGGCTTTTTGCATAATAATAAAAATAAATAATTTCTTTCTTATCCTTAATAGTCAACTTTATCGTCTTTATGGCTCTTCTTTGCCTATCAGTTTTTGTGATTTTTGTGGACTACTATTTCCTTCTACAATGGGGGGGCACATCCTCCCCCTGGGCCTGGCCTGGCCTCATTGTAGGAAAGTTTCCGTATTTTGTGGATTCTATACTGTCATCTTTCAACTCCTGGCACCAGGGTGCCTACCAGGCTTGGGCACTTTTTTATCCTTTGTCTTGTGCACCCAGCGATATTTTTTAATTTTTAACCTACCTCTGTCCATAATATACACTATATAAATACAGTCTATGTATCAGTGTCATCTTGGTGAGATTTTGTGAAAACAGAGTCCACCTCATGAAGGTACTCACCAAGACTTGAGAGGGTGAATTCAATTTTAGAAATACTGCCCCTTATAGGTTCATAGGTTCATAGGTGTTTACTAGGCTAATGGCCACAAGGGCCTTTTTAAGCCTAGCCATGCATCCCGAATCTCTGGCAAGTTCTGACACCCTTGATAAGTGTAAGTATGTGCCTGGGAGATGAACCATTTACAGGTTACCTGTTTGCATTAGAGATATAGGTGACAAACCAGGGATGAATTTCTGGTTTCCCATCCAATTGACAAGAGAGCAAAAAAGGGTCCAGCACCAGAATAAGAGTAAATAGGCTACATTTATTGTATGATTAAAATAAAAAACAACAAATAGGCATACTGATTTTGGCAGAACAAAATGCCTTCCTCAGTGCATTGGAATACATCAGCTCTGCACACATTTATGTATTTAATTAATTAGCTTGTTGCATTTCAATTGGTCCATCCCAAAGATTCAATTATGTTCATTTAAACCAGGCTTAAACAAAGCTCCAAGCTTGACAATCCATCCTGATTCCTTCCTATTTAAAATAGAGTGCCAGCCTGCTTTGTTAGCTCTATGTCCCTGGATTTTGTCTATAATTGTAAAATTAAATTTGGCAGTGGAATGGGTTAGAGTATGTCTGTATAATGCATTATGAATACATTTGGTCCTAATATCACTAAGATGTTCACTTATTCTGTGTTTTACAAATCGTGATGTTTGCTCTACGTAGAACGCCGAGCAAAAACAAGTTGCCAGGTAGATAACCCAGTCACTGCCACAATTAGCAAAACATCTAATAGCAAAAATCTGTGAGGTGTTGCTGCTTGTGAATTCAGTAGTTTTATTTATATGGATGCAAAAACTGAGGTGTCCACAGGGATAGCTACCCACTAACGTGTCCCCAAACAAGGTAGTCTGTTCAGCAGGTAAAGGATGTGAATGTCTGTAATGAGTGAAGTATGAATTTATCATGCGGCCTCATCTATAGGAAAAAAGGCATCTTGAGGGTAGTATTTTGGCTAAATGTTCATTGACTAATAGAATGTCCCAATGGTTCTGAATGATGTTCCTAAATTGGGAAGTGTTACTACCAAATGTAGTAACCATTTGAATATCTTGTACATGAGCCATGCCCTTTCCCTTGTCCCTATGACTATAGGTTAACAATGTGTTCCTGTCCTGTTCTGTGGCAAAGAAGCTGGCCTTATCAATATATTGGTGTTGGTAACCCCTATTCAAGAATCTATGAGTGAGATCCTGTTGGCTATTGCTGTAGGCTTCCTCCGAAGAACATATGCATTTGGTACACAAAAATTGAGACTTGGGGATGTTCTGGATGATGTGTCAGCGGTGGTGGCTCAAAGCATGGAATAAACTGTTAAATTGGGGGATTTTCCTGTACACTTGATCATGAAGTGTATGATCAGACTGCGAGTAATGAGTACATCCAAAAAAGTGATTTGCTTATGACTATGGTTGAGTGTAAACTGTATCCCCCATTTATCATTAAGGTATTCAACAAATTTCATCAAATAACTGACATCCCCCCTCCACACCATCCAGATATCATCCAAATATCATCTCTAGATGACCATATTGTCCAGAAATAAATTATGACTGGCATCATAGATCAAATGTGCCTTGAGGTAGCCCATAAAGAGGTCCGCATAAATGGGAGCAAAAGATGCTCCCATGGCAGTACCTCTCAGCTGCCAAAAGCATGTCCCATGAAAATAGAAAACGTTTTTCATGAGAACGTGTTCCACTAGAGAGACTAGGAAAGTGTTGAAGCCCGGTTTATATATTTGTGCTTGATCTAACCAATATTGGATGGCCTCCAGTCCAGCCCAGTGTGGAATATTAGGATAAAGGGCTGTGACATCTAATGTACATAGGATCCAACCCGATTCCAATTGTGTATCTTGGATGATGTTCAAAAATTGTGTTGTATCTTTAATTCTGGATCTCTCCAGTGGAAGAAGAGGTTTGAGATATTCAGTGAGAAAAACAGAAAAGGGTTCCATCAAGGATCCTCGACCCGAAACAATGGGTCTGCCAAGTGGTTTGATGGCATGTTTATGTATGTTTGGAAGCAGGTATAGATATTGTGACTTCGGCTCCTGCACTGTCAATTCCTTTTTGTATCTTAAATCAATAATCCCTTCCTCCACCCCCAAGTCCAGAAAAGCATCAATTTCTTTTTTGAACCTGAAGGTAGGGTCCAGAGGCATTTTCATATAAAACATGTTGTTAGACAACTGTGTCAGGGCTTTAGTTTCATACATTTCCTAGTCCATGATAACAACTGCACCCCCTTTATCAGCTGGTAATATGACCAGTTCATTCTTCTTGCTAAGTTTCTGTAGGGCCTCACATTCTAGTTTGGTTAAATTATGTTTGATACCAGCATGTGGATTCATGTTGAAATGTATTTCTTTCAAAATCCATTTTCTGAACACAGAAACATGTCTGCCCATAGGTGGAATAAAAATGGATTTCTTGAAATGAAATTCAGTGGATCTTTGAGATTGATCCCACAAAATGCATCAATATCATCCACAAAATTACGTTCAGCAACAGAAAAGGACGGGACAAAATTAAATCCTTTATTTAATAGTTTTATTTCTGTTTCAGACAAGGGATATGAAGAAATGTTGTGTACATTGTTGACATCTATTGTGTCAGAATTCTCTTCAGTGAGTGTTGTATGTTTGTTACTTCTGCAATGTTTCCTACTCCCCCCCCCCAATGTTTTTTGTCCTAAAGGGCCCATACTGGGCCTTCTTTTCACTACTGGGGACTCCTCCAAGGAGATAGGGTCAAGATCTGTTACTGAAGATGAATCCTTGCCAGATGTTCCCTCCTGATTAGGTCCTCTGTGTTTTAGTATGGACCTAGGTCTCTTTCTTCTATTGGTCGCCTTATTGACCATTCCCTGAAATCTTACACTTTTATTAAGACCGAATGGTCTACCTCGGTCATAATCAAGTGCATCTCTGTGAAATTTCTGAGTCTTCCTCTTAACCAATTGTCCCTCTAAGTGGAAGAGTTCTTTGGCCAAAGCCTGTAAACATGTGTTGAAAAAGGGTTCACCCTCATAAGATTTTACTTCTTCACAGATTTTGTTTACTTCATCTATGTTAGAGTCAATAGATCTCTCATAATATGTAATCAAAGTATCCACAAAAAGCATGGATGCTGTGTGTTGGGCCATGACCCAATCTTGTGTTAATTTCTCATCTATTTGTCCTACCAAAGGTTGTAAACAGACATGTAAGCCCCTAGGTGTAATGTCCTTTAATTTGTATGCTTTGAATAGTTTCAAATGTCATATATTGGATCTAAGTGTCTTCATCCCTTTGGTTAGTGTCTGAAATTGACTACTACATAGATTTTCCAGGTCATTCTTCTCCAATCTATCATTCCCTGAATCCAATGTTTTTAGTCCAAAAGCAGATAAATTATCACAGTATGCTGAAAGACCCTCTAACAATGTAGATAAATCCATACAAATAGAATAATACTGAAAAGCCAGGGATAGTGGACAATATAAAATTATCCAAATACTGATAGAGCTGTGTCTAATTGCTATCAAAAACACTCTTGAACTCAGTCCTGCAATCCAAATCCTCATAAGTCCAGCAAAATATATAAAAAAGGAAATTGAAGAGGCTCAGAATATATTGCAGCAGAAAAATGTCTATCAAAATATCTTATATGCACCATATAACCAATACCACTGCTGTACAACCAACAGTATACTTTAAAAAATAAAAAGTAAAAAATGGAATATGATACACTACAAGTAAGCTATAGCTCCAGTTGATACCATGTAGGGCCAAAGGACTGGTCGACCTTCGTCTCAGCCAGCTCTATAAGATGTTGCCCATACTGAAATTATACATGTGCTCAATATGCCTTGTGGCTTAGACATAGACCAAAGCCCAGAGTCCGAAGTAGACCTCTGTCTTCCCACAGATCCAATTAGTTAATGGTACCGATATCCTGGCACAGCAATCTGTATAAGAATTTGCCGAAGCACATAGTACAAAATCCAGTAGTGCATCAATCAATTCCACTTACCTGAAAATTTTCATCCATAAATAAAGATGTCAAGCAATGGAATTGGAATGGGTGTGCCCCACAAAAGCATACAAGAAATATATCAAAATCTAAACAATCTGCTACAATAGGTCCCTGACCTCAGAATAATTAAATGAATTGTTTTGTCACTTACAT
Organism: Protopterus annectens; assembly: GCF_019279795.1. Lineage (NCBI taxonomy): Eukaryota > Metazoa > Chordata > Ceratodontiformes > Protopteridae > Protopterus > Protopterus annectens. Next base: position 210,954,295 of record NC_056730.1, read on the forward strand.
GTTAAACGCTTATGCCATGAAAGAAAATAAGCTCATCTGAATATTGTAGTTGAAATCAGAATATAAACAACTTATGTCCCCACATATTAGCAAGAACAAATGACCCAAAAAAGTGAACTGTGTATGCAATATCTAATCAAGCTTTTACATTGTTCTAAAATACATGACATACTGTGAAGCCTGCATAGGTTTATGTGGAATAATGATTGTCAGAGCCACCTTATATAACAATCATACCATATTATGGTAGAACATTGAAAACAGTTTTTATGGAAATACTAATCCCTGATGTATTCAGCAAACATCCAATATTAGAGACCCAAATGATCAAGATGTAATAATAAAAATAAAAAAATATTCAGAAGATGGACCCAGTTACTGATATAATGAAAAAGATAGAAACATCACATATACATGGGTAGAATAACAAAATCTGTACATCCTCTCGTATGCAGAATCTGATTGCTACTAGTCTGAGTCCAAACTGCAATAAAATCCTTAATTGTAAATACGCCAGTCCCACCTGAAACGTTAATATGTTCGAAAAAAGCCTGGCTGTGAACAAATAACAGTACCTTGTAATGGGCCTGCTGCAGTGGAATATCCGATTGTGAAAAAACAAACAACACCGAGACTGATGTAGAAACTTAGTAAGAATAGGTCACAAGTACAAAAAATAGTGTCTGACAAAAAACAATCCCTCTACGTGTTCAATGCACACCCTTACAATTATAACAGTACCTGATATGAAATTCCATCGCAGTGACTCACATGAAAAAGAAAGAATTCACAAGCCTGTAAATCTGTCATATAGATACAAATACATGAATTCCTCAATGTAAATTGTAAATACACCAGAAAAGCATCACGTTTTCCTTAGGGCCAACAATTATCTCTCTGTTGATTCCACTCGAAAAAAAGAACCATATAAAAGTAAATGAGAAATATCCAGGACCTGGTAAGGTGTGTGAGAGCTTGATGTAGCTGCAAAATCGTTGTAATGCCAATATTAGTGCCTAACTCCTACGAAAAGTCCCAAGCACGAAAAGAAGCCAGATAGGAATGTCCAAAAAATCACGCACGTAGGGCAAAGTGCACGGGCCAAACCAAAATTATCAAGAGAGCAAAAAAGGGTCCAGCACCAGAATAAGAGTAAATATGCTACATTTATTGTATGATTAAAATAAAAAACAACAAATAGGCATACCGGTTTCAGCAGAACAAAATGCCTCCCTCAGTGCATTGGAATACATCAGCTCTGCACACATTTATATATTTAATTAATTAGCTTGTTGCATTTCAATTGGTCCATCCCAAAGATTCAATCATGTTAATTTAAACCAGGCTTAAACAAAGCTCCAAGCTTGACAATCCATCCTGATTCATTCCTATTTAAAATAGAGTGCCAGCCTGCTTTGTTAGCTTCCCATCCAATTGTCCAAGTTGCACTTGAATTGGGTTAGGGAGGAACTCTGCTTCACATGGATGGGTAGCCTGTTCCATAGATGGGGTAGTCTCTTGGATGCATACCTGTCTCTCCAGCAGGTCCTATTTATATCACAGGCAAGTTTTAAGTGTTTATAATGGGTAATTCTGGTACTGTTTGTTTTGCAGATATGCAGGACGTCCATCAGAGTGGGGTCTGACAATGCCCTGTATGCCAGGCATAGATCTTCCCTCAAAAGCAGGTAGGAGACAGAATACAGGGATAGGGCCTTGAGGTGGTCTGCACAGGATATTTTATTTACACCCTGTATTCTTTTAGTGAGGAACCACTGTGGACATTCCAGTTGTTGGATATGCCTTGTTAGGTACTTACCAAAGGGGGCAATGTACTAAATGATTGGTCTGATAAATGCTGAATACAGTGGAACAATGACTTCCTTGGATATAGATGCCATACCTTTGTTTATAAGTTACGCAACATTGAAGGATTTCCTCACCACTGTAGACACATGATGATCAAAGGCTAGATTACTATCAATGTGTGTCCCTAAGTCCCTGACTAATGGGTCAACTCTAAAGGGTGTGTTGTCAATAAGATAGTTACCAAGGATGGATGACTTCCCAAGGATACTATTATGCATTTCTTGGCATTTAGTTTTAGTCCATAGCTCTGACACCTGTTGTTTGTCTGTGTCAGCATCTCCTAGAGAATTTGTGTCAGTGTGAGATTCAATGACAGCTCCTAATTTGCAATCATCTGCAAATTTAGTCTGCCAGAGACCACTGACATTGGCTTTGACCTCTGAGAAGTAATTGCCAAAAAAGAGTGGTCCAAGGACTGATCCCTGAGGGACTCCTCTTGTGACTGGCCTCTTTGTAGAGGTGGACTCCCCAATTCTAACTTCCTGGGTCCTGTCAGTGAGCCAGTTGGCTATCCACCGGGTGGCATATTGGTTTGTACCTAACCTCTTGAGTATGTCAACAATGTCCGAGTGGGGTATTGTGTCAAATGCCTCGGCCAGGTCAAGGTAGGCAGTGTGAATTATTTTGCCCTCATTCATTGCTTTGGTGATCTTCTCAAAGAAGTCCACCATGTTGAATAGGCATGATCTGCCTTTGACGAAACCAAACTGGGTTGGGTCCAGTGTCTGGAGGTTTACTAAATATCTCTATTGATCATCTCCACGATAATTCTTTCCATGGCTTTACATATAGGACTAGTGAGACTTATGGGTCTGTAGTTTCCAGGGTCTGTAGATAGGCCAACTTTGTGCAGAGGGATGACTGTTGCCTTTCTCCATTCATGAGGCATGAAACCTGTTTGGAAGCTATAGTTAAATAATAATTCCAGAGGCCCTGCTAGGTCATGTTTCATGCTATTTAGAAGGCATCCTGGAATATTGTCTGGTCCCATTGAAGCAGTGTTCTTGGTCTTAGAGAGAGCATTAAGGACCTGTTCCCTAGTGATAGTACGGGCGTTATATTTGATATTTCCTAAGGGAAGGTTGAGTTGGGAGAGAGGAGTAAAGTTGGAGCTGAATTTATCAGCCAGGAGGTTTGTTATATCTTCTGGCTCAGTATAGGTGGATCCATTTACAATGAGCTCTGCACACAATTGTATATTGCCTTTGAAGTCGTGGACATAGCTAAAGAATACTTTGTGGTTGCCCTTGGCCTGGTAGGCCAAACTTACCTCAAATTTGGCTGTGGTAGACTTTATTTGTCCTCTGAGTTGTTTGTTTAGTTTGATGAAAATGCTTTTATCCTGCTGGATGCTACACATCCTAATTTTTGCCGGGATTTTCTTCCTCCTGTTATACAGCCAATTGATTTTGTGATTTCACCAGGGTGGCTTGCTGTTTTAAGTTAGTTCTGTACTTCTTCCTCGTGGGTACAGCTGCCTCTATGCAGCTATAGCATGCTTATACAGGGATCTTGTGATCAGTTCTGCTTTGGGTAGATACCTCAAATAGCAACCAGACCAATCAGGAATGTTAAGCACAGACACTCATTCTCCAATGAGAAACAGTCAGGAATCAATGCACTCAGCTCCTTCTCTCACCAGGATCAGAATAAAAGCACAGATTCCAAGCTGTCACCTATAAAACTATCAGATCAGGCTAGGTAGGCTGATGGGCCTATAATTGCCTGGGTCATTGGACGCTCCACCTTTGTGTAGAGGGATGGGCAGTGACTGTCTTCCATTTGGATGGGACAGAGATGATGCTCAGGTTTTGGTTGAATAGAGCACCTAATAGTGCTGACAGCTCATGCCTAAATTCATGTAGGACACAGACAGTGATGTTGTCGGGTCCCATGGAGACTGTATTTTTTGCTTTTGAGAGAGCATTAAAGACGTGTTCCCTGGTGATGAGGGGAACAGGGCAGGAGCTGGCGATGTCCTGGTTTACTGATGGGGGGACTGATGGGCACTTTCCTGCTATCTCCAAATCCAGCTTGGTGGACATGGACATCCTGAGGCAATGTATCAATTGCCTTATGTACACTGACAACCACTTAATTCTCGAACAAACAAATACAGGGTGTGAGAAATGTAGTTACACATTGACAATGGAGGCTTGACTCTCACATACAGTTATAAAAAGCAACAAATGGGTTGTCAGAGACTCAACCCACCAGCAAAGGACTACATACATAGACCCACATATGCAGATGTGCTCACATGTAACTTGCCCAAATCTCAAAGGCCTCTCAGGCGTAGTCCTCAGAAACTCTGCAAGCACATAGACAAGACAATTCCCATCACAACACATAAAGCCACATCTCATTGTCTCTCAACTACCAAGTCCATAAAGTTAAACACTCCACAACCCATTATCCTGTTCATAGGAGACTCTACTGTAAGATGCATTGATGCCTCCCTTACCAGACTGAAGAAGGAGATTATTACAGTTAGTTGCCTGTCAGGGGCAAGGATCCAACAGATCATACAAGTACTCAGGTCACTTTCCCTTAAGTATCAGAATGACACAGTCATAATCCATCTGGGTGTGAATGACATGAGATGTACCTCCTTGGTCTATATGAAAAAAGACATGATGGAACTCTCAGAATATATCTACAAGCAAGTATGAGCCTAGCAACCAAAAAAGGAAAGTACTGCCTCAGTGGAGTGAATAATCAACAATCAAAGACACCAGGATACCGTCTAAGAACCACAGAAAGCCAAAGAGTATACATAAAATCCTCAGATTTATTCGGATCAAGTTAAACACTTTCATCCCATTTAATTTAGGAACTTCATCAGAACTAACAGCCTTCATCATCTGGAGACTTGTATAGCACAAGTAATTAAAATAGTAAATCACATGACTTGAACAAATAAGTAATTTACAAGTTAAAGATGTACAACAACATAATAAAATAAAAAAAACATCTTCACATTGGACTGAAATACTGCTATTACAGCAACTAACTTTAAAAAAATTGATTCAAATAGAGAATAAATAGTGAATAAAAAACGCTTAATATTTAAACTTTTCAGCTATTAAGTGTATTAATGATGAATGCAAAAATTTAAGTTTAGAGCTTTGCTGCCCTCAGTTTAAGAACACTATTCAAGGATACCATATCATTCATCCACTAGATCCTACAAGTACTCAGGTCACTTACGCTTAAGTACCAGAATGACACAGTCATAGTCCATGTGGCATAGTCCAGGTGGGAATAAAATAAATAAATAAATGCAGGCCTGGAGGGGCTGGCTGGCATCCAGTCTTAACTGCCACATGAGTTCACGGAACTCAAGCCTACTTTCCCATGCACCACCCCTGTTCTAAAATGAAAAACAAAAACTTTTTATTATTTACACAACATAGGGTGTGTTTTTATAAGGTGCTGTTAATGTTAAAAATACTTAGGTCATAGTAATGTTCATATATGCAGTTCTTTAAGGCACATTCAGTTTTGCCTATATAGAAAAAATGGCAGTACTTGCAGATGGCAATATAGACAACACCTATAGAGTTACAATCACAAATTCCTTTAAGTGTAAGTTTAGAAGGAATAATATTTTTCTTCAAATTACTCCCTGCATAGATAATATTTACATTATGTACATGATCCACATTTAATCATACCCTTAGGTAATCTAGATGAATTGCTATGTTCAATGCCAGTGGTAGTGCTGTCAAATTTTTCTGTCAAGTTAGGTAAGCTCTTATATGTAAATTGTGGGGCCCAGCCTAGAACTTTTTTACTTATTCGCCACATTTAATGAGCTTCCAATTATGTATTAATATCTGCCTAATTGTATTAGATCTGGGACCATATCTCATAATCATAGGTTCATAGGTTCATAGGTAGGTACTAGGCTATCAGCCCTAGGGCCTATACAAGCCTAGCCATAATGATTCCCTGGCTATTGCTTCGCACAAATAGTTACTTTCCTGGACCCCTGTCTAGAAGGGTTACTGATGTGATCCCTGAGGTGAATTTTCTATCTCCCATCCAATTGTCAAGGTTCCTCTTGAAGAGGGCCATTGAGGCTCTCTGCCTGACAAGTATGGGCAGCCTACTCCAGCGTATGGGGAGTCTCTTGGTCAGGAACCTATCCCTCCAGTATGCTCTATTCATCGTGATCCCTGGAGCGTGTGGCTCGGAGAGATTGGGATTTCTTTAAGTGTAGCATGTCCAACAACACTGGGTTTGACATGGCCTTGTATGTTAGGCAGAGATTGCCTCTGAGTAGGCGATATGCAACAGAGTATATCTGGAGTTTCTTTAGACGGTCAGCATAAGGCATCTGCTTTAGGCCTGTGATTCTTTTTGTGAGGTATTTCTGCAGCCTTTCTAGTTGTTGTAGATGTCTTGTGAGGTACATATAAAATGGGGCATTGTATTCTATAATGGGTCTAATTAGGGATGAGTACAGAGGGACAATAACCTCCTTTTCTCTGGATGAAAAGCCCTTAGTGATGAGGTGTGCCACATAGACGGATTTTCTAACTGTTGTGGCTATGTGGTTACCAAAGGTGAGACCACTGTATACCTGTGACCCTAGGTCTCTGATCACACTTTCGGTGTTTAGTGCACTGCCATCTATGTGGTAGTTCACAGGTACGTGTTTTTTCCCAAAGGGGACAATTATACATTTTTTGGCATTTAGCTTGAGCTCATGGCTCTGGCACCAGGCATCTGTTTCAGTAAGGCTCTTTTGTAGTATATCCACATCATTTGGGGATTCAGTAATTGCTCCCAGCATTGCAGTCATCTGCAAACTTTGTAAGCCAGACTCCCTTAGTGTTGCCTGTACTTCAGAGAAGTAGATGCCAAACAAGAGTGGTCCCAGGGCAGAACCCTGTGGTACACCACTTGTCACTTGTATGGAGCTGGATTTGGAGTCAGCTACTTTTACAGTGTGTGTTCTGTCAATAAGCCAGTTTGCAACCCATTGAGTGATGTAAGGATTAATGCCCAGCTTAGTATGTTTATCTATGATTCCAGAGTGGGGGATAGTGTTAAAAGCCTTGGCGAGGTCCAAGTAGGCTGTGTGAACCACCTTACCCTCATCCATGGGTCTGGAGACTGATTCAAAGAAGTAGACCAGGTTCAGGAGGCAAGATCGTCCTTTCACGAACCCAAATTGGGTGGGGTCCAGTGTTTGAAGGTCACCAATGTCTTTGTTTATAAGTTCCATGATAATACGTTCCATGGCCTTGCAGATCAGGCTCATCAGACTGATGGGGCAGTAGTTCCTGGGATCCAAAGTGGATCCCCCCTTGTGGAGTGGGATAACTGTAGCTGTGCGCCACTCTGTGGGCACAAAGCCTGAGGTGAGGCTATGATTAAACATGACGCATAGGTGAGGTGCCAATTCATTTTGTAGTTCATGCAGTGCACAGCCTGGGATGTCGTCTGGTCCCATGGATGCTGTATTCTTGGCTTTGGAGAGTGCGTTTTTTACCTGAGTGGCCGTGATTACTGGAATTTGGCATTCTTTTGGTATTGAGATGGGCCCTTTAGGGAGTGAGAGGGGGGGTGAAGTTGGCACTGAATCTATCTGCCAGGATATTGGCAATATCCTTGGGATTAGTATATCTAGTGCCATTCTGCTGTAGCTCAGAGCAGATCTGAGTATTGCCATTTAGATTCTTGACATAGATATAGAATGCCTTGTGGTTGTCTTTGGAATCTTTGGCAATTTTGTTTTCATAACTAGCTTTGGAAGATTTTATGAGGGATCTCAGCTTTCTACTGAGGCTGGTGAGAGAGTTTTTTTGAATCCTGAGTTCTTCCTCTTTTCTGCAACAGTTTCTTCCTTCTATTGTATGGCTTGATTATGGCAGAGGACCATCAGATTGGCTTCCTTTTTTAGTGGACAGCGTCTTGGTTCTATTTGGCATGGCTCGGTCCATGCATGAGTGAATGTGCTCATACAGCACCTTACTGTAGGACTCAGTAGTTGAACTTCCAGTTCCCATCTGCATGGGTGTCATGAAGTTTGTTATTTCTGACTTGAGAAGCATGAAGTTGGATTTGGAGAAGTTTTTTATGGAGGTTTCCTTAAAGGGGGTGGGATGTGGGTGTCAATGGTGATTTGCTTATGGTCTGATCTGACCAATGAGGGGGTGATCACTGGTATGGAGCATCAATCTCCCATGCTGGTAATGACCAGGCCTAGAATATTGGTACCCCTGGTGGGGCTATGAATTAGTTGCTCTAGGGCATTGGAATTTATGAATTCCAAGAACCGTTGAGCAAAGCTGTTGGTACAGGAGTAGTTTTCCCAGTTAATGTCAGGGTAGTTGAAATCACCCAGTATAAGGGTGTTTGGTTGTATCTTCATATTTTCCAGTATGTTTAGAAAGCTGTAGTGAGAATCTTGGGGCATGGTATGGGATCTTTAGCAATCTACAATTTGTATTGCAGTCTTACCTAGTGTTAGTTGCACCTGGATAATTTCTGATGCATTGTGTTGGGCAACTAGCCTGGACGTGTGAATATCCTTGGTGAATATGGAAGCTCCTCCACCATTAGTGTTTTGGTCCTGGTTTGGTGGCCAAAAAGTGTGGTATGAGTTGTAGCCTGGTATTGGAGGGATGCTGTCTGGAGATTTGAACCAGGTCTCAGTTACTGCACAGATATCGATGTTCTCCATTTTTAGGAGAGCCTTGAGAGAGTGCATCTTGAGGTTTAGAATTCTAGCATTGAGTAGCATTACCTTCAGATTTTGCTTGCTTGTACCCATTATAGTGGTAGTTTTGTCCTTTGAACATTGCCTAAAAAAGGCACTATAGTTGTGGCAAGAGCCTTAGCCAGCAACCTAAATCCCAGGGGTGACAGGTGCAAACAATCTCTTGCAAAGCATCGTGGTTGGTTGATCATGTCATCCCAGGCAGACAGATGCTGGATCCCCTTTGAATGACACAAGAAGCTTAGCCAATTATTGAAGTCAATTATTTTGTCCTTGTGGTATCATTCTGGGCGATGGCAGGATGCTACTTAGGGCTAGGATCATACCTGCCTGGGCTACATGATCCAAGAGCTCTTCCATGTCTCTTTTCATGTAGTCCAGGGAGGTACATCTCAAGTCATTCCCTTCAACATGGACAATGACAGAGCCATATTTTTACCTGTTGTGGAATGACTTGAGTGCATGCGTTATGTGGCGGATCCTGGCACCCAACAGGCAACTAACTGTAATTTTCTCCTTGTTCAGCCTGGTAAGTGGGACATCAGTGTGCCTGACTATAGAGTCACCTATGACTAAAGTGTTGGGTATGTTGTCTTGCCTTAGGGGCTGCTGTTGGGTGACACACTGGTGTTGTGAGCTACGTGACAGTTTGATTGTGTTTGGGGGTGGTGTTTGTTTGTGTTTCAGCTTTGGAGGTCCTTGTTCCTTGGGCAGGTTAATGTTAAGATCCTCCGCATCTGTGGGTTTTGTGTTGCTATGTATGGGTTTTGGTGGTATGGGTTTTGAAGGACTATGTGTTGTTTGAGGTGTTGTGTAGTTGTTAACCTTCTCCTCTTGACTGTCTAGCACAATCTTGGCTGGAGAGAGCTTTGCTTCCAGTTTGGCTATGTAAGTGCATCTCTCGCAGGTTGTAGTGTTTGGTGGTATGAGGAGAGGGTTGGTGAATTGCCCCAGTATACCCAGATTCACCAGGTGGACTGGAGAAATCATCGGAAGCTGACCCTTGGACATGCCTGGTTAGGTGCTTTCTTTGTATTGTACAAGAGCTGTTTTCACTTACTTTTTGGCAAGGTACTTGCAATTGTAGGTTGTTTAGTGCCTATGACTATTTTCTCCTTATTACCAAGAAGAGGTGAGTGCTTGTAACTATTTTAGGCTTCCTAGTGCTTTTTAGTGAGTTTTAGAGCAAGTGCTAGTCACAGGTATACAGATTTTAGTGCTACTGCTGATAAACTAGCTAGTTCTAAGGGTAAATTCGAAGAGCAGACTTTCTGGCTCAGGGAATAGTTTAACCTTAGCCCTGCGGTACACAATGGTTTGTTTGAAACATTTAACATCATTTGCATCAGCCTGGTCCTTTAGGATACAAATCTCTAAAATGGGATAAAATCTGTCATGCTGCTTGGCAATAACTTCTTCTTTGATCTCCTGAAGCATTATAAACATATCTATGACAGAAATGATTTTAGATGTGAAACTGTTATCATCTGACACTATTCTACATATCCTTAGCATCTGTCCTTTTACTAGACTCTTTTTTTAATGGTAAGGATGGTTGCTATTAATGTGTAAAAAGGTGCTACGATAGGTCAGTTTCCTATATAGTTCCAAACTGAACTTAAATGTATGAACATTCTTAGATAGGGTGCCATCAGGATAATTCACAGTGGTAACAGAAAAATGGTATGTAAATTTGAAAAGTCCAGTGGTCAAGTTCACATATTTATTTATTTATTTATTTTTATTTTACATTTGTTGACCGGGATAGTCTAACTGGGATCATGTCCATTTTCAGAGGAGGCCCAGGGAGAAAAGCTCCAAAACAAACAATAACATTAAAACAATCAAGAAATGTACAGATTTGATATGTACAAAGAATGTAAAAGCAAGTTTCGGAGTCATCTCCCTTTCAAATTACAAAGATGTCATCCAAAAAATGCAAATAAGTAAAGTTTATTTATTTATTTATTTTATTGATTTAGTTGACATTTGTTTAAAGGTAAAGTCTGACTGGGTACGAGCCCATTTTCAGTCACGGCCAAGGGAGAAAAGTTCCACAGTACAATTTAAACAGAAATAGAAATCAACATAAGTTTCAAAAAATCAACCCTGTGGAGTTATACTTAGAGTAAACAAACTAATTGGCAGTTATTACTAATTGACCAGAAGTCACTTTTGGTTCTGAGAAAGAAAAATCGGAAAAAAATACTTGGTAATAGCAGGATTGGATCTGATTGTCAGGTTGACTCTGAACAGAGCACCAAACAAAGGACTGACTGATCTCACTTTTGTAACTTTTCTTTGGGAAATAAATCTTCGTGCAGAATTTCGAAATGTCAAAGGAGGACAAAAATATGGAAACTACAACTTCCAAAACCAAGCTGTCAGCTTTGCAATCACCGGAGAAAGAATCTTTAGTCAAGAGACAGAAAACTATCAAACAGCAAGAGACTGCAAAAACAGGGGCATCAACAAAATCTGATCAACAGGTCACAATGGAAGAAATCAAATCAGCATCGCTACCTATACAGGATGCCTTAAAAGAGCTAACATCTCAAACGCTTTCATTTAGTGACACATGTAATTGGATTCTCGAAAGAATGGAGAAAGCAGAAACTAGAATAGCTACCAATGAAGACAACATATTAATGCTCACTAAAAGAACAGAGACACATGGAACTGACATTCAAATGATGCAAAATAAAATTCTGGACTTGGAAGCAAGATCCAGACGTAACAATATAATCATCAGAGGGATCCCAGAATCTATTCAATATAATGACCTGATCACTTCTATTACACAAATATTCAAAATACTGCTCAGGGACTCTGAGGTTGTTAAGCAGATGGTCATAGAAAGGCCACATAGAGCATACAGAGAATCTCAAGCATCAAATATACCCAGACCTGTTTATGTTAAAATATTGAACTACCAAGATGTGAGCAAAGTACTGATAACTATTAAAAAATCTGGTGGATCTATAATGTGGCAAAATAATAAAATTTCCATAGCACAGGATTTACCAACACAAATAAGGCAATCTAGACAAATGCTGGCTCCATATTGTAAGTTTCTGATTGACAAAAATATCAGATTTCAAATGAAATATCCCAATAACTTAATTTTTACTCTGGATGGCATTAAATACTCTGTAAGCACAAGGAAAGAAGCAAGACCTACTTTTTTTGAAGATTTTTAAGGCTCTCCCATCTTCAGAAATGTGAACAGTCCATTTTGGCTTTCTGCAGCATCAGGGAGAATGGGATTCTTCATTTACGACAATCCGAGGCTTTAAAATCCTTTGTCTGTTCTGTTTCTTGTAGCAGGCCTGGAGTTTCATCTTCTTATCTTCTTATCTCGTAGTTCCAGTTTCAACGTGAAGTTCCCATGAAGTTTTATGGCTGTAGCGAGCGTTTCTGATCCACGAGGCAACAGGAAATGCATTAGAGGAAGCAGAGAGACTGTTTTTAGCGTGGTGCAGCCAGGAGGTCCGTTCGCGAATTGGGTCCCCCGTCGCGAGCGCGAAGGAAAGGATTTGAGCTGCCTTTACAGTTTAAATAGCTGGGAAGAAAGAGGAACTGCTGGCGAGGTAAAACGAAACCTGTTTGGACTTATTTTGAAGAAAAAGGACTGTAAGATAGTGTGTGATGTCAGAGTGATGCAGGTAAACGCTGTGGAAATGCATTGTGTATTAGAAAAGGAGATGGTTATGTGTAGTGGCAGAATAAGGTACTGTAGTTTTTTTATATTTGTTTTCTCTTTTTTTCCCTATATCTCCCTTTTCTTGTACTCCTTTCCTTTATTCCTGTAGATAGGTTGTATTATTTCTAACTGATAAATGATATAAAAATGGTTAGTTGAACAGATTTAAAAAATGTGCATATAATAATAAAAGAACATAAAATAAGTTATTTTTTTATGTGTAATTTAAGGTATTTTTTCTTATTTCTTCTCCTTTTGCTGTGCTCCCTTCATGCTTTTTATTCTTTTTTTATTTTTTTTAACCCCTTGGTTCCTCTCTTATTTACATATGGTTATTACAAATGAAAATGCCATTATAGTTTTATTTTGAACTGCATTGATTTTTAATATTAATATGTTAGTAGGTAAGTTGTAGGGGAAGAGCAAAGCAGATTAAAGTAGTTAGATTATTTTATTCAGTAGATACAGGGTGTTGGGAAATGTTAAATAACTGTCTGCTTTCTCTGTCAACTAATATTTAATACTGTATAGAAAAACAAATTAGAATGTTATTTGCTATTGCTGAATATAAAGCTGAAGTGAACTGAAGTACATTAGAATCTCAGGGTACAATTAGTTTATTTGTATATCCATAAATATGTACAGAGCTGTAGTTACCCATAAGTAGTGTTTAGTAGGGAATGTCAGAATTAGGCTTTGTAGACGTAGAAGTAGTTGTTGTAGGTTTTTTGCATGGGGTTTTATTGTTAAATAATAGAATTAGTAGGTTAGTTACTCAGATGGGTTCCAGTAATGTGAAAAACCTATGTTCATCCTGGTCCAGAGGAATAGTGGGTAGGCACTGGGTAGGGATAGGATGGCAGTTTTTGCTTCCATACAATTGATGATATGCCAACTTATGTTATTCTAAGGTTGCTCAAAGAGATTAGACATCGAGTTACATTTCTAATGAACGTTAAGTGTGGATAATAGAATCTTGGAATGTCAAAGGACTCCAGAACATGAAAAAAAGAAAGCTGTTTTTTCATTTGTTTCTTAAATCATCAGCATGTTGTATTTTATTACAAGAAACGCATATGACTAATGACCAGTGGGTGTCAGTGAAGGGTAAGAAATGGGTTAGGAAGATTGTGACGGCGGAAGGAACAACAAATAGTGCAGGGGTGGCAATTTTAATTAAGAATCACTTTCAGGGAGATATTATGGATGTGAAAATGGATTAGGAGGGTAGATGGTGTTTGGTCCTTCTCACATCCAAATGTTATGATAAACCTATAGTACTAATATGTGTATATGCCCCTAATGTTAATCAGCATCATTTCATGGCTTCAATCTATTCCATTTTACAGTCATATAATAATTGCTATATAGTGTTGGGAGGTGACTGGAACTCCTATCAAGATCCTAAATTAGACAAGTTGGGTGCTTCTTCAGCATTCAATAAACAGGCAATGGTAGCATTGAAAGAATTGAAAATGGATTTCAAACTCTATGAACCTTTTAAACACATACACTCACAAGGGAAAGCAAAGAATTTTACTTATTATTCAACATGCCATAAAATGTGGTCGAGAATTGACTTTTTTTTAATTTCAGAGGTGCTGATCTCAGCTGACCCTAGTGTTTCTAATCAAGTCAGACAACTCTCAGACCATTCAAAGATAACTTTAACCTTAAACAGTAGTAATATGGATACTAAAAGGCTTCGAGTATATAATTGGTCCTTGAACCCATATTTACTAACCAAGGAAGATATATTAATGGAAGTCAAGGAGATACTTAAACAGTCACTAAATAATATTTCCCAAAATAGACACCCAATAGATATAGAATGGGCTACAACTAAAACGCAGCTAAGAGGACTATTTATCCAAAAAGCTACATATTATAAACAATTGCAAAAGAAGACTCAATTGGATTTAGAAACTAAAATTCAATTATTGGACCAAGATTTGATGAGGAACTATAATGAACAGACAGAAACTGAGCTATTAAGATGTCAAAAAGAACTATTTTTACTTCATAATAGAAATTTGTCACTTTATGAACAAAGAAATTTAGTTAAATATGCAAATCACATTCAAACCCCCTCGAAAGCATTAGCTCGTATCATTAACCAGATTAAATCAACACGATTAATTACTGAAATACACTATAACAATACTACATATACTGACAAGGCAGATATCATGAAGACCTTTGAAAAAATTTTTAATCAGATTTTCGGTGAGAAGCAGACACTCTTGCAAGATAAAGACCGAAAAGATTTTCTACAGAAAATCACTTTCCCTAATATTGACAAGGAATTTCATAGAGATTTAATCAAACCAATTACAGTTGAGGAGGTGTTCGAGACAATCAAGAAACTAAAGCCTCACAAAGTCCCAGGCCCAGATGGTTTGACCTCGGAATTCTACAAATCTTTTAGTGAGATTCTGAGCAGTGTATTGTCACAGACTTTTAATTATATCACTCTAAATAGAATTAATGATCCTCATTTTAATGCCTCAAGGACAGTTCTGATATTAAAGGAGAAAGGTGATTCCAAAAATCCTGATAATTACAGGCCTATATCACTTTTGAATATGGACATGAAAATCATGACATCCATTCTGGCGAGTAGACTGAAAAAGGTAATAAATCCAATAATATCAGAGGAACAGGCGGGGTTTATGGATGGGCGACAGACCACGGATAATACCTTAACGCTCCATACCTTAATCTCTTATGCGAAATATAAAAACCTGAATTTGTACGCCCTAATTATTGATGCTCAGAAAGCATTTGATAGGGTTAATTTGGATTATTTATTTGATACATTACCTTATTTTAATATACCGCAGGAGTTTATCTCAGTGTTAAGGATACTATATATAAATGCATACACAAATTTATTTATAAATCACGAATGCTCGAATAGGATAAAAATCAAAAATGGTACCCGACAAGGCTGCCCATTATCTCCCATCTTATTTAATCTTTACTTGGAGCCTTTATTTTTACACCTTAAGCAAAATGTTTTTTATAATTCTCCTGTACTGTATGGAATAAAAGTTAGGATGGCTGCCTATGCAGATGATTTAAACATATATTGTACCACACCTGTTTCCGATACTGAAAAAATATTAGCTGTAATAGAAATCTTTGAGAGAATTTCCAACTACAAGCTAAATTTTAAAAAATCTAAAATATTCCCATTAAAGACACCCACACCCTTTTCAATGCTACCATTAATAGGACAAGTATTGACAGAAGAAAAGATAAAATATCTGGGGATTGTCTTCTCAACTGAAAATAGAGATTTTTTTTTATTAACAATGTAAAGTCAACTACAGATCAAATAACATTGGATCTTGAAAGATAGAGTAGATTGAAGTTACCAATGATGGCAAGAGCAGCTATCATAAGAATGAATGTTCTTCCTAGAATGTTATATATTTTTAGAGCTGCACAACTCAGAATTACCAAAACATTCTTCAAACAGCTTCATGTAAGATTGGGAAGATTTCTTTGGGAACCTAGGAAGACGAGAATTTCATTTGAAAAATTGATGGCTCCAAAAAATAAGGGAGGGCTGGAATTACCGGATTTCGAAATGTACTATTTAGTGATTCAGGCCAACAGGATTTTAAAGACATCTTACTTCGATAGTGATAGTAGAAAATGGACACCCAAATGGGTGCTCTTAACGTATAAGCATATAAATGAAGTGGGAGTCAATGCTAAAGCATTACCCTTTTTAAATAATTGGACAATGAGTAAATATAAGTTAATGGAGCACATCAAAAGCTATGTAACGGCAATTCAAACTCTTTTCGCTTCCTTAAATTTACTAAAATATATGATGGTTTTCCAACCGTTTCATAGGAACTCAAATTTAACAATTGGTGGTCAATTGATTGATCTAAAGAAATTCCCTTTAATCATGGAGTTAACTGTACTCGATTTATATCCTTTTCTAGGAGTACCAGTACATGATATTTTAAAAGAAATAGAACTTCCTATTTCCTATTTAACTATAGTAAGACAGCTAAAAGACTTGGTTATAAACTATTTTAACAACTTTGAAATGAAAGGGGAAGATTTAATCATTTCTCGTAATCTATGGGAAGCGCTGTTGCAGGATAGAAAATATATAACCACAGCATATAAATTGATAAAAGAGAGGAAGTATAATAATTATATTCTTTTATCGAGTTACTGGAGAGAGAAATTGACATTGCCAGATGACAATAAGATATTGGAGGCATTTAAGTTAACATTAAAGTCCGTATCCCTTCAGAAATTGGTATTTACGCAGCTGATGATATTTAACAATGCATACTATACTCGTCTCACTTTGCACAAATTTGATGTGAAGAATTCACCCATATGCCCACAATGCTTTGATCAGACAGCAGATTTGCTTCACATGTTCTGGAGTTGTAAGTGCATTTATAAATTGTGGAATTCATTAAAATTGCAGTTACAAAAAATGGGTTACCAAAATTCAACACTCTCTTGGGAGTTTATGATTCTTCATATTCCCCCGGAGAATCTAAATAAATCATAAACGATTGTAATTATGAATATTTGCCTATTAATGAAATTATATATAGCCACAAATTGGTTGAACCCAGCCCAGACATCGTGGGAAAATTTCAGATTGTTGGCAATAAAACATATCTTAGCGCATAAACTGTTAATTAGTGATCACAAGAAAAATATCAACAACATAAAAATCTGGGAGCAAATTTTTAATATTATTTTGGCTTAGAGGTTACTATCCACTTTTTCTTGGGAACCAGAGTATAGTCTAAATCAACCTTAGATTAGATAGAGAATGTACAGAAAAGACAGATTGTTGGCTTGGATTTGTTAATGTTGGATTTTTTTATTATTTTCCTTTTGATTGTTAGTGCTGTACCTTTGATCAATACATGAGGTTGATATATATGTGAAATTAACCAATGGAAGCATCTTGTATATATTGTATATAATGTGTGAATTTGTAATATGGTTGTGAAAAATAATAAAAAATGATTATTGAAAAAAAAAAAAAAGAAATCAACATAAGTTTCAATTTGTGGATACAATAAAAGAAGTAAATAAGCTAATATAAAGGAAGCAATAAAGTTGAGCATACATTATATAGAAGATAGTTCTTAATACATGTATGAAAAATATATTATAGAATAAGTAGTAAGTCATAAAAACTATATGCACTTTCTGGCAAGAGACTTAGGTAATGAATTTCAGTCATAACTTCTGGGATCGATAAAGGTTAGTGTAAGAATAACAAGAAGGAACATTAGAAGGTAAAGGAATTATAGGTTATGCTAGAAAGTAGGTAATGCAGGAAGGGAAGTAGGATAGATGAAGAAAAAGTCTATTAAGACTGATGAGAAGGGAATGGAAAAGAGTGTTAAGATGGAGTGGATTATGGTCAGATCCAGTTTTTGGATAGATGTTGTTTCAGCCTAGCCTTGAAGGGATGGTAGTGGGGTATAAGTCTAATTTGATTCTGGAATGTTATTCCATGATTTGGCAACACAGTGAGAGCACAGACTAACACTGTTAGATCTTTGAGGTTTGTAAATAGTTAGTAGATACTTATTAGAAGAGTGTAGGTCACTAGATGGGATATAGTGTTGATGTAGTTTGTGAAAATGAGGAGTTGTACCATTTTTTGTGAGTTAGTGTTAGTTGATTAAAGGTGAGAATGTGGGGTAGTTTGAGCCAATTTAGGGACTTGAGAAGAGAGGAATGATGAGTAATTGGCCTGCCCTGTGCCAAATTTAGCTATTTTTTATACAAGTGGCTAAGTTTTGCTTTGAGGGAAGGGTTAAGATTATAGAAGGGAGGGTAAGAAATAGGTAGTGGCAAGGGTTACTCTTGAGGAGCTGTAGATTAATTTCTTAGCCCTATACAGTGAGGCCACTTTCTGATTTTTTTTTCATGTTCTGGCTGATATGCAGGTTAAACGTAAGATTGTTGTTGATAGTAACACCTAACAGTGTGTTAAACCACATTGTATGAGGTATTATGCAGAGAAGTTATATCAAACTTAGAAGTATCTGGAGAAAATTGTTTTGGTAAAAATAGCAGAAGTTTATTTTTTGTTGTGTTTTTTGGGGAGGGTAAAGTAGTAAATGATTGTTGGTAAGCCAAGACTCAGTGGAATTGAATGCTTCTTGAGTTAAGCTCTGTAGATAAGAAATATTCCTGGTGGAGCAAATTAATGTAGAGTTGTCAGCATATTGAATTAGGGTGGCTTGTTTGCTTGCAGTATTAAGATGGTTAATAAAAATGTTGTGGAGGAGTGGCCCTAGTATTGAGCCTTGGGGTAACCCAGTGCTAACAAGTAACTAAGGAGAGAAGTTAGACTTCCATTTGACAGATTGATATCTGTTAGAGAGATAGCTACTGAACTATTGTAAGGCTGTTTTAGTTAAGCCCAAAAGAGATAGCTAGAATACGAGTTTAGGGTGGGAGACAGTATCAAAGGCTTTGGCTAGATCTAAGAACAGAGAAGAGACAAAGTTTCCTGAATCATGGGCTTTGTTGATAGTATCAGTAAAGGACAGTAAAATAGTGGTAGTGCTGTGTGCTGGTCTTAATCCATGTTGGTTGGGAGCGAGAGAAGATTATTGTCAAGGAGTTATTAAAGAAGTTGCTTATAGATACATTTTTCTAGAAGTTTTGATAGTGTTGAAAGAATAGCAATTGACGTGAAGTTAGACATTTCTGGGGAGGTGCCGCCTTTGTGTAGGGGAAGGATGAAGTATATTTTCCACAGGGAGGGGACATAAGCTCCCTTCATAGACCTATTACTGATCACGGAGATTGGGTAGGGAATTGAATTAGCAGCCATGTTTAGGAATTTGTTAGGAAGATTGCCTGCAGAGGGGGAACATGGCTTGAGCTTGCACAAGAGGGATTTGATGAAAGAAGTGGGAACTGGCCAAAGGAAAAATATAGAATAACAGGTAATAGGAAGTTGAGAGAGAGTAGAGGGTGATGGAGGGAAATTGTTAGAGATGGAAGCTATGCTATCAGTGGAATAAGAGTTAAACTGAGATGCTATGTTAAGGGAGGTACTATCACAGGAGAGTTGAGGGAAGGACAGACTTTCTGTCTGTAGGATTTTTGCGGTAGTGTGCCAGAAAGTTTCAGGATTGGATTTCTGCTGATCTTGTGGCTTTGCATAGAATTGTTTTTTATCTAAATTAACTTGTTTCTTTACAAGGTTATACAGTGCTTTGAAATAATGTAAATTATTATGAGTCTTATGTTTTAAGTAAGTTGTCCAAACCTTGTCTGTTTTTTGCATGAGTGACTTGGTATAAACAAAAAGCCAAGAAGTATAGTTAGTTGTGACTCTTTTCCTTCTGGTGGGAGCTAAACTGTCTAAGGTGTTTAGGAATGTAGAATTAAATTGTTCAACTGCATCATCTAGTGGTAAGTATTTAAGGAAGGACCAACTGATGGAGTTTAATATATTTGTGAAGGCGTGCTGGTCAAAGTCGGATAGGTTTCATACTGCCTTATGTTTGTTAATACCAGTAACAGTAATGTAAGACAATTTAAAAAACCCAGCACTTTTATTCCCCCTGAATAATCCCATTGTAGATGTATTTATTGATTTATGCAAACCGGAGATTTTTGATACATTACAGGGAGATGAACATGTTAACTTCAGTAATGTAACTAGAGATGAATATAAAGCTTTAAAAAGTCTGCAGAATGATGAAAGCGTCATAATAAAACCAGCAGACAAAGGTGGGCCGATTGTCATAATGAATAGATCTGATTATTACAGGAAGATGAAAGAAATGTTAAATTATACAAATACTTATGAGGTTATAAATATACAAACAATGAATATGTTATTGGCAAAGTTGGAGGGGGTCTTACATGATTGTTTAATGGATAATTGGATAACAGTAGATCTATATGATTATTTTAAGGTTTTGAACCCCCTAATACCTATCTATCAGGGAATCCCCAAGGTACATAAAGATCCTTTGTCACCGCCATTAAGGCCTATAGTATCGGGGAGAAATTGGGCAACAGAACCCATTTCAATATATATAGAGAAGTCTCTGAGACCTATAGTAGACAGCAATAATAGCATTTGGAAGGACTCTAGACAATTTTTAAGTGAGTTGTACACATTTACAGATAATGAACAAAATATTAATTACTCAATATTATTGATTACATTAGATATTCACTCTTTATTTACTTCCATACCAAATGAAACAGGTATAGAAATGCTCAGAGAATATGTAACCATAGAAAGGACTTGAATTACTTTGTTTATTAATGGAACAAGTGTTAATAAATAACATCATGCTCTTTGACCACACTTTGTATTTGCAAAAAGGAGGGGTAGCTATGTAGACCTCAAGCGCTAACAGTTATGCCAATCTGGTCATGGTTATGTGGAATACTATACTGAATAGCACTTGGCATCAAGTAATTTTTAACAAGCATTTTGTAGATGACCTTTCCTAATTTGGCAAGGTAATGAGGAAGAACTAAAAACCTTCCATTATGAGATGAATAATAGCACATTTCTAAAGTTTCATCTAAAATTTTCCAACAATGAGATCGAATTTTTAGACATCAAAATACTTAGATATAAGGAAGGGGAATTCTCAGCCAGAATATACAGAAAAGATTATGATAGGAATTCCCTTTTACATAAAAAGCATGCACCACAAACACATTTTTAAAAATGTAGTAAGAGGACAGGCATTAAGGTTCACTAGATTAATAGTAAAGGACAAAGATTATATGAAGGGATTATATGAAGGAGGTAGGTAATCTTGTAGAGAGATTTAAAGAAAGGGGTATACAGAGAACAATATAGCAGACACGCTAGGAGAGGCCAAAGCCCTAAGGATGACAGCATGCAGACCTTATTTTTCTAGAAATGAAGAAACACAATTTAAGGTATGTCCAACTAAAAAAATGTAGCACTTATTCCAATACAATATTCAAGCAATGTTCAGGTAGTAATGAATATTATAAACAGACATTAGTCGATACTTACTTCTGACCCTACCCTAAGACCATTAGTGATAGGAATGAAAGGAGATACTAAGAGAGCACCCAACTTTTTTATTCAAAAATAAAAAATCATTAAAAAGACACCTTTGCTACACTAATAGAGATGGAGGATATATTGAGAGGAACACAGGGACTACACCTTGCACGTAATGTAACTAGTACCAGTTCATTGATACAAGTAATAAGTCTGAGCACCCGAATACTAAGAAAGTGATTAAATTTAAAGTAACAGTTAACTGCAATAGTAAAATGTGGTATACTTGGCCATTTGCAATGCCTATTCCAATTTCTACATGGGAAAAACTAACAAGGAACTATGATTTAGAATACGTGAACACCTTTTGAACATCAGCAATCTTACTCAAACTAATGCTTTAGCAAAACATGTTTTTACACAAGGTATAATCCATACTTTCAGGTTCTTGGTCATAGAGAAGGTTACCAAAAATGAGAGGGGAGGGGATATAATTAATAGGACAGAGACATCAGAGACACGCTGGGTAATAAATTTACAAGCAAACAGGGGTAAAGGCCTGAATGATAGGGTGCCCATCAGGCCAATTTTTAGGAACTGATCTTTCATTAGCTCGGGCTGTTGAAGTACATATAATATATATATATATATATATATATATATATATATATATATATATGTATATATATATATATATACTGTTGGTTTTACTGAAATAATAATATTTGAATACATACATTTTAGAGAGAACATCATGCAAACTGAATTTTTTATTATTGGATTTTATTTTTTAGATGTATTTTATGCATGGTTAATAGTCATGATAGATACTGTTTTATATATAAACATTTTTAACATGTTTAAATAGCAACACTTTCCATAAATATTGGATGTAAATGTGCAGCTTTACAGACGTAAACAGTGACTAATTGCTTATGGATTGTGATAGGCTCTAGAGTGTTAACAATGAATATATATGGAGTAATGTATTGTTTATGGCTGTTGAAGGTCTGAAGAAGTGTTTCTACACCACAAAAGCGCTCACCTAATAAATTATTAGTTCTTATATACTTGTGTTGGCCTTCCTGACCATTAGTTGGATATTTGGATGTCATAGTGGTGTTTTAAACAGTTTGGTCTTATCATCCAGAATCCATTTGTTCAAGCCGTGACGTTATTTGTGATTTTTGTCTTGTAGGTATGTTGTCTGCATGAATAAGGGATAAGTCTAGTTGTGGGGATGGGGTGGTGATCACTGATAGAGGCTGGAAGTGTTTGGGATTAAGAGAAATTGCTAGGATGGGAGACCAAAATCCAATCAATAATTGACACATTTTGGTTTGTGGAAATGGTAAAGGTTGGGTGAGTAATAAGATGAGGAAAAGACAAATAGGTTTATGCCATCTATGGGGAATTGTAAGTTTAGTTTCTGACAGTCAGCGCTGACATCATCTAATATTACTGTTTCCAGAGAGATATTTTTGACACCATTGATAGGATACTTTCCAGAGCTGACACATTATTGCCAGGGGGGATGAATAAAGCTATAATGCAGAGACTTTTATTGTTCGTTAATTTAAGGTAGGTGATCAATGGTTCAGCTTTGTCAAAGGAGGGCATGGATTGGCTGTGAGGGGTTAAGGAGATAGAATCAGGATATATTACTACAACACTGCCTCCTTTTCTTTTAACTCAATCAGTTTTGAACATATTAAAGCAATGGGAAAGTACTTTGGTATCTTCTGTGTGCAGTTTTAGCCAGGGTTCAGTGATTACTAGTATGTCAGGAGATTGTGCAGTTATCCAAGCATGTAACTCAGAGATTTTGTTGCACATGCTATGTTTATTTACAGAAATAAATTTAAGCATATTATGTGAACGTGGAGTATGGGCTGATGATGGGAAGTGAGTGATGTTGGGACAAGGGTTAGGGTGGATGTCACCACATAGCTGGAGGAATTTCAAGATTGTATTGTAAAGACAAGATTTAATTTTGGTTAAATTGTCAGTAATTTTAATGTTAAACAGCTAAAGCTGTGTCTGAAACAGTTTAGATTTAAAGAACAATATATTGTCTGTGTGAAACAGATCAGCAGTAATGGGTAGGGAGTAGTGATTTGTGTTATTGGTGCTAGAGATAGTGTCTGTAGGAGAGTTGGAGAGTTAATATAGGACAGACAGGGACTAGATATGTTGAAAGTGAAGAGAGGGAGAAGACCATTAGTGATAGGAATGAAAGGAGAATCATTTTAGATTAAGTATTATTACAGAGGTAATCAGAAAAACTACCTATGTGGATAATGGGACAAGAGTAGTAAAGTTTGAAGAAATGGAGGATGGGGAGTAGTATATAGATAGGATGCGAGTGTGATATTAATAGAAATCTGTTGAGGGATGGAGTGTATAGATGAAGAAGGTGTCGCTAAAATAGGAAGGGGTGTGATGTGGATAGGTTTAAATTTAGAGGTAGTGGTGGTGGGTGAGATTTGGGGGTAGGGTAGGGGAGCAGAGTGAACCCAATCAAAGCGAGAGTGAATGGAGCAGGTTGAGCCAGATATTGTGGCAGTCAGCAGAAAATGATCTGTAAGTTTGTAAGTACAGCTTATGAATGTCAAAGCCCTGTTTGTGCAGTGGGGAGGACAGAAAATAGGAAAAGGACAGACTCTGTTTGGTTAACTAATCAGAATTCCAAAACAAGAGGGACACCTAACTGTTAGGGGAAATAACCAAACCTGGTAAAGGGAAAAAGAATAGGGAAGTTATTGGTGGGGTATAGCAGCTAGGTAGAGACAGTAGAGAGCCTAAGGGGAGGCAGTGGAGCAGGAGATCAGCTTAGTGATGTGTGTGAAGCTTTACACAAACAGAATTAATACAGTACAAAGCAAAGGATGTTAATGTACATTAAGTTATTTGGTTTGCAGGGCTACTGGTTATTTTCAGGGAAGGAGTGATTGAACCTTGGATGTACTGTGTTTGGACCAGTGTTCAGATCTCATAGGGAGGCCAGGACATGTATCATCAAGTTAACTTGGTTTGCACGAATATTGGTTCTTTGCAGGAAAGGAGTGATTAAACCTTGCATGTATATGTTTTGCATATAATCAGTATTGAACATAAACTGTTTTTCTCAATACCAAAGTAGAATGGCGGCATAAAGAGGGATGCATGATGCGTCCATAGCCACACCTGTTGTTTGTTTGTAAAATTTACCCTTGAAATAAAGAAAATTATTCTTTAACACTAGTTGAAAAAAATTAAACTAGTAAATTAACATGAATGTTATCTAAATGATCATAGCCTATAGAGGTTTCTCTAAACCACTGAATACCAATGTGATGTAGAATGCAAGAAAATAAATCTGTTCTATCAATAGTCATAAGTAGCAAACTAGAACGGCAGAATTATTGTTTAATGTGTCCCAAAAAGTCCCATGAATCTTATAATATATGGATATTGATTTAAAATTTTTAAGGGTACCGTACATGAATAGTGCTAATGAGTGGGTTTTGAGCCGGATGCTGCAACAATTGGCCCTAAAGGAGGGTTATTCAGATCCTTGTGGATCTTAGGAAAGCCAAAGATAGCAAGTATAATGTGACTGTCCACAGGCAAGTATTTATTTATTTTAAAATCTATCTGGCCATAATCAGGAAGATCCTTAAGGAATAGGTTCAGTTTATGATAAAAAGGTTTATCTCATTTTTAGAAACCCTCGTGTATCTCATCTCATTGTTGAGTAGGTCATACATCTTAGCCAAGTAGTTGATGGTGTACATCAAGACTACCCCTCCTCCTTTGTCTGACTTCATAATGCTAAAATTACAGCTACTAGTTAACCCGTTCATTAAAATCTGTTCTTCTTTGGTTAAATTACTTACAAAATGCCCAAAGTGTTGGTTTGCTCCTTTTCTGATATTTGTTTCACATACTGTCTCAAACATAGACAATGTAGGATGCAAAGAAGGGTGATAAGTACTAGGTTATTTAAACTTATTGCTACGTGAGGTGGCATCACAATCTTCCTGTAATGTAAGCTTTAGATTTAATTTTCTTACATATAAATTTAGATCAAGCAGAATATCTACTACGTAAATTTTACTTTTTGGGACAAATGTAAATCCCTTAATGAAAAGGGCAAAATACTGCTTGTTAATAGTTTTGGGTCTATATCACTTTGTCAAATGCTTTATTCAACCAATCGCTATTAATTAAACTCACTTAAGTGAAACCTCATTTAAGCAAATGATCGTGTCAGTGATTTTTTTTTTCTCAGGGAAAGGAAGTAGTTGGCCATCATCGGGAATTTGCAATTTTCCCCACTGTAGTGTAATCTTGGAGTTGGTATATTTAGTTAAGGGGGTGTGGGGGTACAGCTCCCCACATTGGGGTGGGGTGGGGTTGAAGCCCCCACTTTGCTGAGTTTTACATTATGTAGTGTTTGTTATAGTCAGTAGCTAACCCACTAGTTTTTTTCCCTTGGAGAATTTTCACTGAAATGATCATTTGCTTAAATAAGGTTTCACTTAAGTGAGTTTGATTAATAGTGATTCACTGAATAAAGCATTGAACAAAGTCATACAGACCCATAGTTTCTTAGGTGTAATTAAACAGCTTAAACCTCTGGTGTTTGTATATGACTACCAGAGAGGTTTTATGTACAAGGGAGGGAAACGACTGACAAAGGACATTTTCTCCATCGCTAACTAGCAATGACATTTCTTCCTTTTTTTTTTTTTTTTTTGTTCAAATATTTTTATTAAAACAAATTATTATTGAAAGTTGTTGGAGGTAGAATTGGGAATCATCATGCTCCTGTTGGGGCCCATTGGATAATTTGTCTTCTGAGTTAATCTCTGAGAATGATGAAGAAGGGGAAAATGTTTTGGGTCTAAAAAATCACAAGCTTCACTGGTGAGCTGGTAGGCAACAGATTCTGCTGGTAACTGTGAGTAATGATCATTAATATGTCTGTGTTGACCAGCTTCAATGTTTTCATCATTGCTTCCAAGGGGTGGAACTGAAATTTTAACTTTGAAAATGGGGTATTCTGCACCATTAGAGTACCCCAAATCATCCCTGCTCAACGTTTTATTTTCTAAGTTTAATTTTACCAACTTCTTCATCAATACTTTTAAAAATGCTAACATAATCAGGAAACTTGACATCAAACAGTAAGTCTTTTTAGAGAGACATACCTAAATTGTTAATGTCTTCTAATAGTTGGTCCATCTCCTTTTTGTTGTACTAATTGAACGGCATGAAAGTGCTTAATTTGCTCTGAATAAATCTGAAGATTTTATGTATACTTCTTTGGCTTGCTGTGGTTCTTGGACAGGATCTTGGTGTCTTTAATTATAGGTACAAGCCTAGCACTGAGCAGCATTCTACTATCTCCAAAGATGATACTACAATATCAAAAAAATGATCAACATTAGCAATTGGCTTAGCTACCGGTGTCATTCCAAAATGGTCCAATACTTGTCAGCCTGGAAGGACATGGTGGGCAGGCCACACTGCTTTGCTAGGGATGGTCTTCACCTGTCACCTCTAGGCTATCAGATAGTTACCAAAACATTATTTATCTCTATAGTGCCTTTTTAGGTATTACCAAACAGACAAACCCTCCAACATATCAAAAGCTACTCAGGACACGCTAAAGGTATTATTGATCAATGCAAGGGGTCTCAAGAAGAAACTGCACCCCCTAGAAACCCTCCTCACTCTGGAGAATGCTGACATCTGAGTAGTTACTGAAACATGGTTCAAATTCATGGAAGGCACTCCAGCAGTGCATGGCTATATTGCCTTTCATACATTCTAACTACCCACTGAATACGAAAGAGCAAAAGGCGGAGGTTTCTCTATCTAAATAAAGAATAAGCACTACACCTCAAGGCTGGTCAGATAATGTGACATGCTTGAGCTACTCCATGTCCAACTAACCATGGGAAAAACATCCATTACCATATTTTTGCTAGATGCAGATCCGCCACCATTAACCAGGAAACTGATAAATCATACCTGAAGTTACTAGAAAGCATCCAGCCAAATACCATACTCAGGAGCGATTTTAACTACTCCTCCATTAATTGAGAGGCATGCATGACCCCTAGCATGCAGGCACAAATATTTCTGGGTCTAAATCACTTTGTCAAATACCTCTCAACCTCTTAGAGCAAAAAATCTGGACAAAGCCTAAAATGATGGGGGGACAAATAGGGACAGATTTTAAATATTGCTCTTACAAACTTAGAAATTTGATAGAATAATAGGTTTTGCATTAGCATGAATTTTCTAAAGGATGTGGAGTCTTAGACTCAAATGTCTGTCATTATTTAATTACTTCAATCCTCAGCTATTTGCCAAAATGGAACAGATTTTAGGAGGAACAGACCGATAATATGAGGCAAAAATCTGGACATTCTGCGAAAACCTGTACAGTTGAGAGGTATGAGATAAGCAAACACCTATTCACCAAACCTTTTTTTATTGAAGCCGCTAATCATCAAACGGCAATGTTTTCCTAGGGAAAATCAATGGTTTTCCACCATCTGGAAGTTGCCCTTTTCCCCACTGTAGTGTGATCTCAGAGTTGGTATATTTAGTTGGGGGGGGGGTGTAGGTTTTAAATTTTATGATTTTTTTATGGTCGCATGGTTGGCCTACTGTTGGTGTGTCTTAGGTAAAATTTCAGTTAAAATGGCATTCGAAGATTAGCGGCTTCTATAAAAAAAGTTTTGACAAATAGGTGTTTGTTCATTAGTGATTTGACAACGTGATATAGACCCAAGATTTCTTGCCTTAGTAGATTCAAATGTCCTGGGGCAGCTACTCTGCACTCCCACTAGGGAAACAAATATCCTAGATCTGGTACTCACAAATATGGAAGAGTGCTGCATCCCCGCAGGTGTTATATCCTCACTGGTAAGATTAGACCACAAAGTGGTCTACTTGAAATAAAGATAAAAACCCCCACTTAACCCCCAAAACTTTAAGAACTTCTCTAAGGTAAATTACCCCCTATTAAGCAACAGCATAGCTAGTTTCCAAGATTCTCTCTAATCCTAAAAACACAGAAACCTTTGCAGAGGTGTACCCAAAAGCCCTGTACAACCATATAAGCAACTTAATAGAAACACGACAGTACTAGACCAAAATAAACTCAGGACAACCACAAAAACAAACCACCCTGGTAAAAGAAAGAAAATCCTTTCGAGATGTAAGAGGGAATGTGCACAATAGAGTAAAATTTCCATCATTATTTTAAATAAGTAAATCAGGGAACTATCCAAGTCTCTGAAAGCACACTTTGAGGTAAAAATAGCCTCCAAAACTAAGGATAACCATAAGGCATTTTTCAGTTATGTCCAAATTCTTAAGGGCAACACCCAACAATGTGTAGAATTATCTGTAGATGGAATCACCTGTACTCAGCCAAGAGAATGGGTAAATCTGCTGGCTGATAAAGTCAGCTAAGATTTTGCCTCCCATTCACCCCACCACCACTCCTCTGACAATTATTACCAAAGAATAGCTTGCCACTGCACTCTCTAAAGTTAAAAGCATGCCTTCAATGGGGTCTGACAGTATATCAGGTTGCCTCTTAAGCAGCTTAAAGCAGGATTTATCAGACCCATTAGGATATCTACTTAACCACAGCCTCTAGACTGGTTTTGTCTCAGTAGAATGGAGGACAGCAACAATAATCCCTCTGCATAATGGGGGACCATCTACTGAGCCCGGAAATTACAGACCCATAATTTTGACTAGTCTTATATGTAAAGCCATGGAAAGAATAATCATGGACCTGATAAATAATGACATTGGAAACTTTCAGACACAGGACCTGACCCAGTCTGGCTTTGTCAAGGGCGGATCATGCCTACTGAATCTGATGGATTTATTTGAGAAAGTCAGTAAAGCCATGGATGAGAGTAAAACAGAACATACTGCCTAACTTGACCTGGCCAAGGCATCTGGCACAATCCCACTCTCAGGTATTATAAATAAACTCCCAAAACTAAACATAAATCTCTACACCACCAGATGGATAGCCAATTGGCTCATAGGTAGGAAACATGTGATTAAAGTGGGTGAATCCAGATAAAGCAAGAGGCCAGTTACTAGTGGTGTGCCACAGGGGTCAGCGCTGGGACCACTCCTGTTCAGAATATGCTTCACTGAGGTCAAGGCTAATGTAGAAGGCCTCTAGATGACAAAGTCTGCTGACAACCGCAAGCTGGGGGAGATCACTGAATTCACCAGTGATCTAGATATCTTTTAGGAAGGTCTACATCAGACAAATGATTGGTACCAG
The DNA here is from genome assembly GCF_019279795.1 of Protopterus annectens. Classification (NCBI taxonomy): domain Eukaryota; kingdom Metazoa; phylum Chordata; order Ceratodontiformes; family Protopteridae; genus Protopterus; species Protopterus annectens. Next base: position 210,983,948 of record NC_056730.1, read on the forward strand.
AACTATGACCTAAAATAAATGTGAAAAAATGCAGATACATGAAATTCAAATTACAGCAGCAATAGCATACCCCTAACAATAGATTCAGTGGTGAGAGATCTAGATAGAGAGATACATAAATATATATATTTCAAGCATGGGCATTAATGTCCTTCTAGCCTGCCAATATACCAAAAACACTTGGTTCCATAATGTGTCCCCAGGCCGTTCTTAAGAATATCTAAACTAGTAGCTGCTTTAATGTAATTTGGTCGTCTGTTCCATGCATCAGCTATTCTGTCAGAGAACCAATTAGTACACTTCTCATTCCTACAGAATCTTCTACATAGGTTGTCTGATGATTCAATAATACTTTTTGATAGCCCCAAACATTCACAGAGGTAGTTGTCTCTAAATGTCCTATATACCTGAATAAGATCTCCTCTTAGATATCTGTAAGAGACACTGTACAAGTTCAGATAATTTAGTCTTTCATAAAAACTTAAATTTTCACATCCATGGATGCTTTTGGTATATTTCCGCTGTACTCTTTCCAGTTTAATCATGCTTGTTTTCTTATAGGGTTTCCATATTGTTATTACAGGAATCCTATCAGCAAACCGAAGACGCATGTTTTCGAATGCATCTTGGTCGAACTGACAAAACTGAAACTGCAAAATATCGAAGCGGCATGTAAGTAAATGTTTTCCCTGGGAAAGAATTTGCTTGGCCGCTTGATACTGCAGTTTTAAACACTAATAGCGGTCTCGGAGTTGGTATAATTAAGTAGGGGTTGGGGGTGTGAGGGGCTGAAGCCCCCCTTTTTTTTGTTGGAACAGCGATTTTTTTTCCCTTGGAAAAATAATCGCTGTTCTGACAGTTCAGTTTTGCAAGCTTACACTTACATGGGGTCGATTAATCACCGTTCGCTTACCTAAGCACTCAGTGATCTAATATAGACTCGTTATTCCATACTGAAGTTTGGGTTTAATGTAACTAACAAACAATGACATCATCATTTTTGATTTCCTAGACTTTATAAATCTTTTATACAACCTATAGTTCTATAACTATCATTAACCAATTGGTTGATATGCTTAGAAAAAACTCATAGCTGAATCTACTCATATACCCAGGTCCTTAAATGAGTCTACAGTTTCAATCACTGTATGCTGTATTAAATAATCACCTTTCAGTTTATGTCTCCCAAATCTGATATGCTTAGTTTTTGATGTATTTATCAGCATATTATTCTCTTGTGCCCAAATGGTGAATTTAGTCAAGTTATTTTGCGGACATGCCTTGTCTGTAACACGTAATCAGTTTACCCAATTTCAAGTCATTTCCATATAGACTGTAGAACACCTCAGATGAAAAAGTTAGGTCTTAAACATACACCCCAGAATTCAGCAAGCTATGCACGGTGTGCAGGAATAGTGCAAGAGCTGCTGCAGGCAATATGGCTGACGTGTGATCCAGGAACGAGCTCCCGGGATGTGCACGAGCACTCCTGCACTATTCCTGCATGGACACAGCCCCTGTATACTAATTACCTCATTTTCTGGTGAAAAACATGCAAATGAGGTGAATTAGAGATCCAGGAAGCAGGCAGGTATCCAGGCAGGAATAGTGTAGACTGCAGAAATGTATTCAGCCAGTAGCTGAATACATTTCTGCAAACTACAAAACGGAGGCATGACAGCTCATAAAAAAGCATGTATAATAAGGTTTAGGCATTCCAATGGCTAAATATATGTCCATAGGCATAAAAATAGTTTCAAAATTATAAAATATAACTTTATTTTTTTTACGGTTGTTTATGCGTAGGGCAGTGGTGCGCAAACGGGACCGGCCCAAAAATAAGAAAAAAAGCTGGAAATAAGATTTTAAACCAAAATCATTGTTTTGCCATAATAGTCAATGGCACGCATAAGACAACAAGACCATGGGATAGTGGTTGCTAAGGGGGAAGGCTGAGTGTCAGTTTTGTAACCATGCATTAGCAGTCAGTTCTATGCAATTGAGGGGAATGATACTGAATCACAGATTTCCCCTCAGTGCTAACTTGCACCCAACTGTGTAGGTGCAATAACACCATGGTCTAAGCCTAAGAGCTAGATGACCTCATAAAGGGGAGTGTCATGCATGCTGTAAGCTTATTGGAGCTCTGTGGCCCATGTTTGCCCTTAGCTAAGCACAGCTAAGGAAGGGGGTGTGATGAGGCTGCCTAGCAGTGTTTACATTGCCTAAATGGGTGTGTGTGTGCCGCGCACAAGGTTTTAAACAAAAAAAAAAAACAGGAAATTGCAGCTCCGTTCACATCTGAGCACTGGGTATGCACAGCACTCCTTGGGGCTTAAACAGGAAGGCAATGGGAAGAAAAAACAGCAGTAGAAAGGTAATCAAGGAGAACTAGCATAGCTGGCAGGTGAAATGTATCAGAGTCATCCAGTTACACAGGCAGCAGACCAGCCCAGTCTAGCAAACTACTATAAACTATGCAAACACCTTTCACTCCATTTTTTCCCAGAAACTCTACACCACCGTTGTACACAAACAAGGAAATTTTACCCAACAAAACTAACAAAATGATAGGGGCTGCTGTCACTCTCATACATCAATATGTGAAAGAGGCTGAGGTTGGTGAGGATGAGAATGCTGATGACCAACCCACAGTGAGTAGAAGGAGAACAGTGTACAGACCCAGGGTAACCTACCAGGGGCTACATGAGCTGGAGATAATGGAGCGCTATAGGGTGGACAGGGACCTCCTACAGCAAATTGTTGAGCTATGTTGGCCACGCCTCACACACAGAACCAACAGAGGACAACCCATCCCAATGGATACCAAGGTATGTGTAGGCTTAAGAATACTAGCCACAGGTACCTCCCATAGGCCAACTGGGGATATCATGGGGATCTCACAGGCATCAGCATCCAGGGTACTCCACCAGTTCCTGGATGCCATGTCAGCACATGCTGGTGAGCACATATATTTGCTCAACACCCATGAGGCGTTGACCAGCAATATGCATCTCTTTTATCAAATAGCAGAATATCCTGAGGTAGTGGGTGCTATAGACTGCACACACATACACATCAAAGCACCACCCGGCGAGTAGGGTAGGGTCTACATAAACTGCAAGGGCTTCCACTCCATCAGTGGCCAGGTCTTGTGCAATTCCCAGGGCATTATAATGAATGTGTGTGCTAGCAACCCTGGAAGCTATCACGACTCCCACATAATGCATATGACACAGCTGTACCAGAGATTTGCCAGTGGGGACATCCCATATGGCCACCTAGTGGGGGATGCTGGTTACACACTGGAGCTGTGGCTGATGACACCCATCAGAAATGCACACACCTGAACAGGAACTCCATAATGAGGCACACACACAAATGAGAATCATAACAGAACGTGTGTTTGGGATGCTCAAGTCATGGTTCCGGTGCCTGGACATATCCGGTGGAACCTTGCAGTACTCTCCAGCTACATGTACACAAATTTTCATTGTATGTGCCATGCTACACAATATGATCCTGTGGAAACAGCTGCAGCAGGAACATCACAGGGCAGGGTCACACAGCCCCCCACCATTGCCAAGGCCAGCACAGGCACAGAGTGAGTTGGAGGAGGAATAACCTGAGCCTGCCCCTGTAGGCAGAAGGACACATACCCAGTATGCCCAGGCTTTGGCAAAGAGGCAATACATAACCCTTACACTGACATGGTAGGAACCCAGGGAATGACACCTCTCTCTGACTCGTACATACATTAAAAGGGATGCCAAACATGACACTATCTGTGCTTTACCATGAATAGGGAGTGTACTATGTGCATCCAACATAGTCAGCCCTCCAGCACCATCCTCAATATTGGCACAGCCACAAGGTAAGTCACTGTCTCTATTAATTGCTGAATGGAGTAGTATGTTCTACTTCTTGTATCTATGGTATGGATGTGAGCATGCAGGGGAATTGGGTGGCTGAATGGGATGGCAGCAGATAGTGGACACCTATATGGGCAGCATGAAATCCATAACAAGTACTGGTGTCAGCAAAGTAGGTAGTACTAGACAAGGTGATACATCCCACTGCAGGACATGTGGTGGGCCAAATGTGTGTCCATAGGACACACACATGCATGTCAGTGAGGCTCACATACCCAACAACAGCCTCAGCCAGCAGGACAGGTGTAGATGACCACAAAGAAAGGCTGTTCTAAGGTATCCAATCGATGGCAATGGAGAACAGCCCCCCTCCAGATCTACACAGACAGACTACAATAGGTCAGGCAGCTGGATATTAGTTCTGAAGGGTAAGAAGTCTGAAACTGAAATGTAAGTCAATAAAACCTAAGATCTGTACTCTACTGATATGCATCTAGTCTGCATGATAGGTCAGAATACAAAATGAAATGGAAGCCAACAGAGTACCTGAAATACCAGTACAGTCATAGCAAATGTTTACAGTTGTCAGGTGTGCCCCCCTCCCAAAATCCTATGTAGAAATGTAGTAACATGTACATGTGGGTTTAATAACAGTGGAGCACAGATTACCTGAGCTGGCCCAATTAGCAGGATAGATTGTTGCATGTGTACAATATGCAGAACTCTGTGTGTTAGGTTGTTGCGTGTTGTATATTGTGTGGAAGTGGTCAGTATGTATGAATGCAGCAAACTGGCCTGGGCTAAATGATACTATCAGCATCAAACCAATTTTAAAATTAAGAAGGGCCAGATTATGAGCATAACCCATGCGTAATAGCACCTATGCATTTAAAGATATTGTTAGGGGGGAATTAGCAGCATAGGCAATGGGTTTACTTGCCCATATATATATATATGCATTCTGTACCCATTTGTTACCCATTTGTTCCCCATTTGTTACCTGCTCTTTTTTGCATTTTGGTATGTTTATTGTGAACTTTTACTCGTAAGCATGCACTTTGGCAAGGTTTTGACAAGTGCAAGTAGTAGCACACCCATATTCTATTTTAATTTGGTTTAATATAAAATTTTAAAATGTGCATAGTACAAAAAATGTTTTAATTTAGTATGAGACAGGGTATGTAATGACAAGTTTTTGAACTGTAGGGAGCTATGCCTATGTAATACATTTGAATTGTCAGGATAATTTGTATGCATTTTATAGGTAGGTTATTTAATTAAATGAATGGCAATTGTTTAGCTTTTAATTGCATTATGATTGTCTAATTAGCACAAGCAGCTATTTAAGCTGATGTTTCAGAATGGCTTAACAACTTGACAAAGCTAGGAACATCCTAGCGAAAGCGCTTGTGATACGTGACTTTGGTGTGGTTTTCTACAATAAAGACCAGTTTTTTGGATTTACTTGAATCTTGTGGTGTCATCTTCGTGGCAGTCGAATTTGTTCTTGGTCCTGTTTTTTTGGTTCTGCTTTAGTTTGCTGAGTGCGTAATGGCTGCGGAATCTGACACCTTTGATCCGGTGGAAACACCAGAAATCTTTAAAAATATTGACTCCGATGCACCGGTAACTCGTGCGGAGTTTAACAGTGTTTTGGCAGCTTTAACCGAGATAACGAAGCTCCTGAAAGGGGCTCAACCGGAAACGGATACAGTGGCGTTAAACCAGCAGCACGCAGCACAAACTACTAGCAGGCTTGGCGGAGCTTGCTCGGGTGCCAATGGTTCTGGTTTCGCGAATGGAGCTAGCAGTAATTCGAATTCAAGGCCAAATTCTAATGAAGGACCGGGCCGAGCGGAAAGATCTAACGACATGGAGAGGCATAATGCTTCAAGAATAGAAAAAGGACAACAACGCAAGGACTTTTGCTTTGCTAGCTGGGAAGAGCAGCAATTTTCATTTAATAAAGGTACTGTCTATTCCAGCAAAACATCCAGTATTGAAAATGAACTTGATGAACTAAAAAAGAAACTGTATGCCTTAAAAAATAATCAGATTGAGGCGGATTATTTAAAAGAATGCGTAAATTTAAAGAGCATTCCAAAAGGGTTGAGAATATTTAAATTTCCCAATAATGTGCAAACAGGAACACCCTATTATTTTAAATTGTGTGACATCTTCAACAGGGCGGGGGTTGAAATGCTAACTGTTATGATAGAGGAATATGAAATGAAACAGAATGCTCTTACAAATTAGTTGAATACCTTAAACAACACTATTGTTACTGATTCTAATTTTCTGTCAATCAAACTTGATTATAGCAAAGCATTTGATGAAGTGGATGCATTTTGTAAGAAGGTTATTAGTAGAAAAATGCGCAAATTGGAAAGAGATTTGAATGAATATAGGGAGGGGGTGGCATATCCCCTATTTAGACAACCCAGGGTGGAAATTCAAAATGCAAGTAATGTAGAAAATTCAACGCTAAACAACTGGGGGGGGGGGCACTGAGGAGAAGTGAAAGGCTGGCTGGTAAAGAAAGTAAAGGGTCAGCACAGGATTTTCACCAACCTCCTGGCAGGGCAGTGGGGTGGAGGCAGAAGCAGCAAGGGCCACGTCACTGGAACACATGAACATGGTCAGGACTTTTGACATTTTAAATGTAAGGGAAGCAAATATGGTTGTAAGCACGAATATGGAATTTCAAGGAAGAACTAGAAATTCGAATGAAGTAATAGCAAGCTCTAAGCAGGGAGCATGCACATTACATACTAAGTCTAACTTCACTATTTATAACTATACAGAGGCAGTAATTGATGATATTGCCTTTAATGTATTTACAAAAGGTTTGCACTTTGTTCCATCAAAGAATTGTAATATACCCCTTACTTTGATAGATGTCAAGTTATTTACTAGAAGTCTTAATTTGCAGCATTTATTTAAGCAACAGAGATGTATACCCTCCGAATTAGATAGGAAAAGTTTGTATAACCCTCCTATGCATTTGCTAATTAAGCTTTTTGAACAGTTGGTGGAGGAAGAACTTAGGAGTTTAAAATGTACCCAAACTGATAAAACAAATTTTAAACAAGCAGAGTTTGATTTCATTCAAATGTTAAAGAATGAAAACATAAGGGTGATGAAACCCGATAAAGGGGGGGTATTGTGCTTATGTATGAGAACAACTATGACGAACATCTCTATCAAATGTTACAGGACGATAGCCAATATGTAGTGGTTTCCAGAAATGAGCTACACATTTTTTGGTCCAAAATTAAGTATTCTTTGAATGATTATTTATGGCAAGGTGTCATTAATGAAAAGCTGTTTAACTTTTTACATGTTCCAAAACCTAGGTCACCCATAATATTTGGGATTCCTAAAACGCACAAAGGGCTTGACCCTTTACCATTTAGACCAATAGTGGCAGGAAGTGGGGGCATAACAGAACCATTATCAAAATTTATTGAGCATGTAGCAAAAAAATTCACACATTTGCTGAGTTATGTGTGTAGGGATTCTTGGGAATTTTTACAAAAGGTTCCTTGTAACAGTTTTGAATCTGAGTTACTGATGGTAACCATTGATATAAAAGATTTATTTCCAAGTATACCTCATGATATTGGTCTGCAATGGTTTTGTGAATTCTTCACGAAGGAAACAAACCTAAGCTCAAATTTAACCAATCTGATTGTGGAGCTCATGAGTATAGTGTTGGATAACAATGTTGTATTCTTCAACGGAGAATTGTTCAAGCAGCTTAAAGGAGTGGCCATGGGGGCACCTTGTGCTACCATCTATGCTAACATTATTTTACATAGATGGGAATGTGAAAATGTATTTATACCCCCATGGCACCAACACCTACTGTTTTACAGAAGGTTCTTGGACGACATCTGTATTCTGTGGAAAGGAACACATGATTTGCTGTCAGAATTCCTAATTCACATTAATAACTCAACTAATTTTTTAAAATTCACTCACACAATAGAATTGCATGAATTACATTATTTGGATGTGAATTTATACAAGGATTATAGTAATAAAACCTTTCAATCAAAAGTTTATCGAAAGCCCTCATTTTCAAATTTGTTCTTACATTTTAATAGTGCCCACCCCTTTGCACAGAAAAAAAGGGATTCTCAAAGGCCAGTTGATTAGGGCATCAAGGATGTGCAGCACAGAGAAAGATTTCCAAAATGAGGTCATGACATTGCAAAAAATGTTTCTTGAGAGAGGCTACCCTTTGGATTTATTTCAAGTATTGCACAGTGAAGTGATTAGCAAAAGAGAGACGTTGTACTTTCCTTTATTGGGCAAAGAGCTTGTAAGAGATCAATCAGCTAGAGAAAAAAGCAATGAGCTTATGGGACCCAAATTTATATACACCTTTTGTAGTCAGGCACAGGATATAGAAAGAACTATTAGCAAATTTTGGCCACTTTTGACAGCACATGAAGAATTCAAGAATGTTCTTCCAAACAAACCAAGGTTTATTAGAAAAAAGGGAGTCAACCTGAAGGAGATGTTTGAAAGAAAGAAAAAGATAGGGAATGTAAAAACAACAACAAAAAAAACTGGTACATTTAAATGCGGAGCATGTCAGCAATGCCATGCAGTTTTAAATGATAAAGGTATATATTTACCGTCTAGAAAGATGAGAGTTGACTCTCCCATACATTTTACATGCAATTCAAGAGGTGTGGTCTATTTAGTGGTGTGTATGTTTTGTAAAAGTTTTTATGTAGGGAAGACGGAAAGGGAAATCAAGAGGAGAATGTATGAGCATTTCTATGAAATAGCTAAAAATAAGGAAACCAACGCCTTTACAAGCATTCCCTTGTATGTCCGAACCACAATTTTAAATTTATGATTCTTGAGCAGGTAAATCATGACTTGAGAGGGGGAGATTGGGAAGCCACCTTAGAATATAGGGAGCTAGTGTGGCAGCTTAGGTTGAATGCAACAAACTGGCCTGGGCTAAATGATACTATCAGCATCAAACCAATTTTAAAATTAAGAAGGGCCAGATTATGAGCATAACCCATGCGTAATAGCACCTATGCATTTAAAGATATTGTTAGGGGGGAATTAGCAGCATAGGCAATGGGTTTACTTGCCCATATATATATATATGCATTCTGTACCCATTTGTTACCCATTTGTTCCCCATTTGTTACCTGCTCTTTTTTGCATTTTGGTATGTTTATTGTGAACTTTTACTCGTAAGCATGCACTTTGGCAAGGTTTTGACAAGTGCAAGTAGTAGCACACCCATATTCTATTTTAATTTGGTTTAATATAAAATTTTAAAATGTGCATAGTACAAAAAATTTTTTAATTTAATATGAGACAGGGTATGTAATGACAAGTTTTTGAACTGTAGGGAGCTATGCCTATGTAATACATTTGAATTGTCAGGATAATTTGTATGCATTTTATAGGTAGGTTATTTAATTAAATGAATGGCAATTGTTTAGCTTTTAATTGCATTATGATTGTCTAATTAGCACAAGCAGCTATTTAAGCTGATGTTTCAGAATGGCTTAACAACTTGACAAAGCTAGGAACATCCTAGCGAAAGCTTGTGATCATTGACTTTGGTGTGGTTTTCTACAATAAAGACCAGTTTTTTGGATTTACTTGAATCTTGTGGTGTCATCTTCGTGGCAGTCGAATTTGTTCTTGGTCCTGTTTTTTTTGGTTCTGCTTTTGTTGCGTGTTGTATATTGTGTGGAAGTGGTCAGTATGTAGGCATGGAGGGTTGTATCCTGGTGGCCTATCGCCAGTACTGTTGATGACAGGGCCATGTTCTGACAACTGCAGTGCCAACCACAATGCATCCCAGCAAGAACCAATCCAGCAGTCATCCATGCTCACTGTTCAGATGTCAATATCTGTCACCATTTGAAAGATGGACATGGCATGAATGTGGGCCCAGACATACACACAGTACACAGGTGGAAGTACCCTAGACAGAGTATATAAAACTTAACTGTCAAATGCACACACCTTTGGAATTGTACGTACAGGTTTGCAGCACATTAGTTGTTTGTGTAGTATGGAATACTGATGTAGTCTGGCCAATCACTGGAACACTACAAAAGGCACAGTTATGAAGTAATGAAAAACTGCCGATGTCCCCACACAAGCCAGCATAAGGGGAATATCCCAGGTATATCTTTGAGTCAGCTGCAAGAAACTTCCATATCACACATCCACTCAGCTCACCCCACCATCAGCCACAGGTTCATCAAAGGTCATATCCCTGCTGTTGGGAATGAGTACAGTATGACCTCCACTTCTGTATGGGAATATCCACAGAATGCAGCATGCTGAAGAGGTGTCCCATGCAGGTGTGTCCCTAGCTGTAAGCAGCACCCTGCCAGCATCCACACCAATGGATTAATAAGGACAGGAACTTTTGCCATTGACACCTCTTACACCTACCCTGTCACCCCAGGGGAATCCAGTGGCTTGCAGCCTGGGACTGTAGGATTGACAGAATGCACTGGCCTACTACAGATGGCCTGCATCACTACCAAATACCCTACAGTCCTCTGTCAAAGACCTGTGCCTCACCTGTACTGCCAATGTATGTTATCTCATGGGGTCCCAAATAACAACATAACACAGTACACAGAACACAAATGCAAGGCCATGTCAACAAATCCTAGTAGCATGCCAACCATGTCTGACTGCATGAACTGTGGATCAACCCCTAAATATTGCTGGGATGAAGGGACAACTATAGGGATACTTATCAGATATCACTCGCATAATGTTAGGAAAAGGATAGAATAATGAGGGGGGTGTAAAAGCATGGACACCATGGAGTGTGTGAAGTCTGAAACTCTAATGTGTGCCCATACTACCCCTGCCTGCAAACCCAGTAATAGGTGGCTACAAACCTGCTTGTAAACCACAAATTGAAGGGGAACTGACCAGATATATGAGCCCTGCCTCTGGGTAATCTGTATGAATCTGTACAGCTGAGAGGTATGGCCACAGCAGGATATGGCCATTCTGTCACATTGATAAATGTACAAGAAAGGAATCCTCAGCCACCACAGTACCAAGGTGCTGGACCACTTACCCAGATCCATCAACAAGTGTCTGTGGCTCACCCTCCAGAATGGCATGAGTATGCAAGAATACATAGGCTGCAGACCACAATACTGGACACAGCATCATTCATCTTGTATTCCTCAGGAAATTACTGTGAGGAAATAAGTATATCTGTCAGTAGTTGATGACATAATACATCACAGTGTAAAATAGTACATATGTCTGAATATATCTGCTAACACCAAAACCATGTAGCACAAGCAGCACAGACACAGTAGTTACAGTATCCCACTATCTTTTGCCCATTGTGACTCTATATTGTCAACCTATCTACAGATATCCTGCAGAAACAGATTGCTAGCTGTAGGTGTAGAGCACAAATTCCTGCACTGGAGTACAACCTACCTGCAATGGATTCACGCATTCAATACAGAAGGTCATACTGGACATGCTCCCACACTTAATGAAGCTCATGTCTGACAACAGTGGACTATACATATCTGTCAGTTGCAGATTTCTGTGCACACATGCCACATTGCACACCATTCATGCTTTGAACATACATCGGATAGGAATACACACATATATCCAAGGACAACACACTGTGATAGGTCAAACAAATACAAACAGAGATGTGGGGAAGAGAGACAAAGACAGTGACAAAGAGTTTCCCATCATGAAGCCTGTTCCACCCACCACACATCCAATTAGCCAATATCACATGATGTGCCGATGTCTATCACTGTAGACATTTGCTTCTGGTAGCCCTCAGCACTATAGTGTCTGTGGTGTTTGTGATAAGTGTGTAACATGACAGTACAAATCAGCATTCATCTAGCAGTCATATACCCAGTCCTGTCAAATGTAAAGTTGTGTGTGACTGAGTGTTGTGTGTGTGTTTTCAGAGGAATGGTTTATGGCCCATTCACACACACTGCACTCCCCATTGCCCTACTTTAGCAAGCCTGCTTATGTCAGTCACCTTGAAATACCCTGTTGGATATGATCTAGAAGCTCTGTGGCACGTGCAATAACTGAGTTCACTACATAATCTCAAAATTTTGAAATATCGAATTTCAAAATCTCGAGACTATGTAGCTGAAACCCCTAAATACCAAAAGACCAGAAGTGCAAAATTCAAAATCCCGATGTTCTGAGATATTGAAGCAGCACTTCTGGTGTTGCGGTTTGTTGATGGATAGATGGAAGTTCAGTTAAGTATCTATGTGTATGTGTGTTGGTTAAGGGCTTTAGTGTGTGTCAGTGTGCGTTGTGATTGTGATGTGTGTGTGTTTGTGGGACTGTAAAATATGTGGGTGTGAGTTTCCTTTGTGTGTCTGTGCAATTTCAGAGTTAGTATATTTAAGTAGGGGGGGGTTGCAGCCCCCCATGGGGGGTACAGGGGGGCTTATCTGTAGTGTAGGATAATATGTTTGATTGTGCGGGAAGTTGTGTGTATGTGTATATGTGTGCTGTATCTGCATTGTACATTCAATATTTTGAATTTTGCGCTTCTGGTCTTTCTGTATTTAGGGGTTTTGGCTACATAGTCTTGAGATTTTGAAATTCGATATTTCAAAATTTTGAAATTATGTAGTGAACCCACAATAACTGTGTAATGCTATAGCATGGCATACTAATTAGGTAGGAGTTCTAGTCCCAGATATGGCAACTGTTTGTGTTTGTAGGGAGCAATGATTTTGAGGACATTCACAGTAACTCCGCCTCCCCTTGCCCTACTTTATCAATCTGCTGTCGTCAGTCACCTTGAAATTCCTCTTTGGAAAAGGTTCAGCCCTATAAGCTCTGTGGCACATGCGATAACTGTGTAATGCTATAGTGTAACATACTAGTTAGGTAGGAGTTCTAATCCTAGAAATTGTAACTGTGTGATTGTGTGTGTAGGGGTCAATGATTCTGAGGCCATTCACAGTAACTCCACCTCCCATTGCCTACTTTAGCAAGCCTGCTGATGTCAGTCATCTTGAAATACCTCTTTGGACAAAGTGCAGCGCTGTAAGCTCCATGGCATGTGCAATAACTGTGTAGTAGTATAGTGTGACGTACTAGTTAGGTAGGAGTTCTAATCTCAGACATGGCAACTGTCTGTGTGTGTAGGGATCAATGATTTTGAGGCCTTTCACAGTAACTACACCTCCCATTGCCCTACTTTACCAAGCCTGCTGATGTCAGCCACCTTGAAATACCTCTTTGGACAAGGTTCAACCCTGTAAGTGCCATAGCTCATGTGATAACCGCATAATGCTGTAGTGTGATATGCTAGTTAGGTAGGACGTCTAATCCCAGGCTTGGCAATTGTGAAACTGTGTGTGTGTGTGTGTGTGTGTGTGTGTGTGTGTGTGTGTGTGTGTGTGTGTGTGTGTGTGTGTGTGTGTGTGTGTGTGTGTGTGAGTGCAAGAGTGTGTGTCATTGATAATACCAGATATTATGGACATTTACACTTACTACTCTCCCCTTACCACTCCTTTAGCACTGCTACTGATGTTAGTCACCTTCAAAGACACATGTGGAGAGTTTTCCAACATGTCAGCTCCATAGCATGTGCCATAAATGAGGAACAATGTTGTAGCTGTAACTACATAGGTTTGGGTTTGAATCTCATTTGTGGCAAGTGTTTGTGTGTGTACTTCAAACATTTTGTCCCCATTTATACCCACTACTTATCTCAGAGCCTGACTTTAGCAGTCCTGCAAATATCATCCACCTTAGAAGTACCTGTTGCTAAACCTCAACCATGACAGGTCAGTGGTGCATGTGGTAAATGCATAACATAATGGCTTGTAAAGATTGTTAGATACAGGTTTGAACCTCATCCCTGGCAAATGTAAATGTGTGCTTTGGGTAAAATTAATTTTGGTTGTCTCAACTAGTACATCACCCAGTGCCAGTATTTACAAGGGCTGGTGATGTTCCTCACCTTAGAAGTACCTTGGAACAACATCCCTCCTATGAGCTCCGTGGCACATGCAATAAATGTGGTACACTATATTAGCAATACATAGCTAGGTATGAGGTCTGAATCTCAGTACTGGCAACTGTGTGTGTGCATGTGTGTCTGTCATCAGTATCCTGTGTGGAGGTTGCTGTGACTGTGTAAAAGCAGGAAGCATTGTGGGGTGGGTTTTGCTACATTATTATGTTAAGGGCCTAGTATATGTCACAATGTCCACCTTAAAAGGACAACAGATGTTAAACACCAGACAGGCTGGTGTATACAATCCATAACCCTACATGTGATATTATGAATTGATGAACAATATAGGAAACCCTTGTACTACTCAGAGAACACTCTCCACACATGTCTCATACACAGACACACTTGACTAGGCAACAACCACTATATTGATACATCCCTGCATATTGCCTCACAGATAGTAACCACGGTGTGGTAGCAGTGGACTACATGCCTGTTGACCACAACAGAGCCACTGACATGAAGTACTGTGATGTGTTACAGCTCCTGACTTGAGTGTTTGTTATCTAGTAAGTAAAAGGACATGGCACCCTGTTCCATCCCTACAGTAGGCACATAAATGCTTACAGTGGTCCTTTTGTTATGTTCTCCACTAGACACCTGCAACAACTGTAGAGACTGCAAATGTACCCCACAAAGGGAATACCATGCCTTATACACATGTCCTGCATGGACAGACACCACTAATTCCACTTAATACCTTTATCATGCTGTCAATGTAGGTGGAAGCAACACCTCGGTTCCATAGCCATGTCTCACCAAATGAGGTCAGGAATGCCACATCAGAAGAAAGAAGAAATCCACAGTTCACAAAAACAAGTCCACAAGTTTATTGGTAAGCGCTTTCATGCACCCTCAATACGTGCACTTCCTCAGACAAATACACTGAACAAATAAACTGCTTAAATACAAAAAATAACATCAATTAACAAATTAAACAATTAATTAATTTGTCATACTATTGAACCTACCCAGAACATTATAAATGAATTTATAATGTTCTGGGTAGGTTCAATAGTATGACAATTTAATTAATTGTTTAATTTGTTAATTGATGTTATTTTTTGTATTTAAGCAGTTTATTTGTTCAGTGTATTTGTCTGAGGAAGTGCACGTATTGAGGGTGCATGAAAGCGCTTACCAATAAACTTGTGGACTTGTTTTTGTGAACTGTGGATTTCTTCTTTCTTCCTTTTTGGCATTTTACAGTCATTTGGTTTTGGTTTTATTTGATGCCACATCAGAAGATAACAATCTGTCCACACAACATCCCCCAGAGACCTCAAGTACACTTCCACATGTCACACCACATGCATGTGGGACATGTGCACAACCCCGACACTGTTCATGTTATGGAATATAGATCACATACATGGGAATCAGTGCACATCACTGGCCACCCACAATAGTAACCCAGATGAGTGGATGTTGAACACAATACCCACTTGTGGGGACCAATCCAGGGACTATACCCCTGAGCTACACTGGAGACCATTGTCATGTGGCCTGATGCCAAGATATTCCCTTTGCCTAGCCTTGTACTGCCTTTAGGCGCTTCACATACTACACACCTGTGAAGCAATGAACATATGCATCTCAGTACTGGCAAATGTGTGTGTGTGTGTGTGTGTGTGTGTGTGTGTGTGTGTGTGTGTGTGTGTGTGTGTGTGTGTGTGTGTGTGTGTAGATTCACAGTCACTACACCTCCCATTGCCCCACTTTAGTGTGCCTGCTGATGTCATTCACCTTGAAATAACCCTTTGGACAAAAGTCAGCCCTATAAGCTCTGTGGCGCTTGTGATAACTATGTAATACTGTAGTGCAGCAAAGTAGTTAGGTAGGAGTTCTAATCCTGACTGTGATAATGTGTGTGTTACCCTGAGAGAGTGTGTGTCTTCATTGACACCTGCTTTTGTGGACATTCACACATACTACACTTCCCTTATCCCTCCTTTAGCACTGTTTCTGATGTCACTCACCTTCAAAGATACCTTTGGAGAGCCCTCCAACGTGTCAGCTCCATGGTGCATGCAATAACTGTATAACACTGTAATAGCAATACATAGTCAGGTAGGAGTTTAAGACTCAGTATTGGTAAATTTGTGTTTATATGTGTGTTATCAGTATCCTGTTGGGGTGACTGTGTAATTGATAACATCCATTGCAGTGTGGGGTTTACTAAATCATTATATTGAGGACCTATATGTCCCACTGTCCACAGTACATGACCAACATTGGCCAAACACTGTAGAGATTGCTGTAGACGATCCTTAGCCGTAAATGTGTACAGCCATGTGCAATTACCATGTGACAGTGTGGATTAGTAAACAATATAGGCAACCATTATAATGCCCAGATACCACTCTCCACCCATGGATCATACACAAACATACTTGTCTCTTACTTTCTTACTCCCTTCCTTTCTTACTTTGTCTCTGTGTTTCTCTGTCTCTCTCTCTCTCCCTGATTGGTGGATGTGGAAAAGTACATCTGCTTTGTACAGGTAGCAGCTTCAGTTCTGTCAGTAATGCTCATGATCAGCTGATGGCCTATGCATGAATTGCAGTCCCCCACTTGCTAACTGCATGTGGAACAGCTGTGGTATCATTCCCATAGCCAGTTGCATGGAAACACACTCCTATAACTAAGCACTTCCTGTGGGTGTTGGCCCTTTTCCTTCACTGTGAGCAGGACTTCATGTGGGTGTTTGACAAACAGCATCACAGAGAGCATTTGGAAAGGCCTCTTACAACATACAGTTGGAGACAGGCCAACAGGAAGGGGATGTTCCAGACATGGGGACAGACTGTAAGTATTGCCATTCTACATTTGAAATAATGTTGGTTTAATAGTGTTTGTGTGGATATGGCTGTTCTACATGATTTAAAGTCTGGCATGACAGTGTTATGTGGTTGAGGAAATTATCACCTGTAGGGCTATCTGCAGACTGGCCAAAGTTTGGAGTCTTACATGTGTTGCGTTACTCACACATTTCCTATCTGTAGAAATGCAGTAGCATACTCTGATGATTGCCGTCCGTACATGGTGACATCCATGTGAGTTACTGACTTCATATCCCCCAGAGGAGATATGTCACAACAAACCCTGTTACACCAGGAAATGTCTCAGTTTATCGCTGCAATATGTCAATTTTGGCCCTGTGTTTGTGCCTCCAACCCCAAGTCTGTCAACTTTTGTCCATATGTCATGCAGTAAGAGGTGCATATGCACAGTACATCATTATTTACTGACATCATACCTGATAACAAGCCAGTGAGATATCAGACTGCTACACATGTTATGTATAGTAGGCCTTATATTTGAGGACAAAACCTGAACATTCTGTTGTAGTGTGTACAGTAGTGAGCTCTGTGTACTTATGGTTATTGTTGATAGAGTGTATAATG